>NC_140956.1:93809277-94069277 GCF_014529385.1 Adiantum capillus-veneris | reverse complement strand
AGCTGCAGTGAATGCTGATGATCAGCCACTGGTCCCTCATCCTGAACTTTCATTTTCCCTTTAGCCTCTCTGTTGTGATGGGACTGATCAGTTGGTTGATTCCTAGTGTTACTGGGCTGCTGCTCTTCAGTCTGCTGATTACCCGACTGGTGCTCTTTATCCTGTCCTTCCTGCTGACCCTAATTCTTGTCTGGCTGGTCTGGCTGTGACTGGCCTCCTTCATCTGGCCCTGTCCCCCCAGTACCCGGTCCTGGAGGTAGAGATGGTGGTGGGCATCATCATCGTCCTTTGTATGCCTAGTTTCTTGATCATCCTCCTCCTGATCAGCTGCATCTTCTTCATCCTCATCCAGGGAAGTCTGTTGTTCAATATAATCCATTATAGCTTGGTTCATCAGAGCATTATTGAACTCACCCACCTTGTCCTGAAAATCGCTCTGCATACTTTCCATCAAGGACTTTAAATTTTCTAAGTCGAAAACAGCATTGCCTGAAGGGTTTAAAATTTCAGACAAGCTATTGTAGATGTATCTGTCAGTCAACGAACGCTTCAGAGCTGTATGGTGCAATAGCAGCTTTTTGAATTCCGCCCGCTTCATCCTGAGCATCGTTTCAGCTCGCTCGATAGCTCTCAGTGCTTCATTCCTTTGACTTTTGATGATCATAATTTCAGACTCAGCCTTAGCTAACTTTTTGTTCAACAACTCCTGAGTCCTTTCTGATTGAGCTTCCAGTACCTTGTGTTGTATGTTTTGCACTTCCTGGGCTTTCTGGAGTGTTTCAATTTGATGCTGTGCTTCTGCCAAGTCAGCTTTAAGCTTTTTGACTTTGTCTTCTGATCCAGCAGCCTCCACCAATTGTCCCATACAACTGACAATGGTATTCCAAGAAGACTGTATCAGTGTTGAACATCTATCTTTGACCGTGGTTGGATCATAATCAACAGGTTCATATATTGCCACTGGAGCCACGTAGGGTAAAGTTGCATAATCAGCTTTGCTGAGCAAAAGATGCCCTCTCAATTTTTGAGTTTGCATTTGCTGCAATTTATCCTGTTTTACCAGTTGCAGAGGGTTTCCAATAATGGCAGGAACTCCACCAGACAAAGTTGAGAACTCTGGACCTTCCCCTTTGTCCACTTGACTCTTGCCTTTGTCCCCTGACTGGTCTGGTATCTTCTCAACAGTGAGACTGGCTTGACATGATCTTTTCCAGATCCAGTAGCAACTGTATTTTTGACAATTGGCTGATCAGGCACAGTCTTCTGAGCAGATTGCTGCTCAGTTTTACTCATCTTAGCTTTCTCAGTGCTTACTGCCTTAACCTGGCTTTCTATTTGCTTCAAGAACTCACTGCTTTTTGTCAGTGTAATTCTTGGCTTCTTTGAACTGCCAGCTTCTTCTGCAGTGGCTTTCCTTTTCAGGTCAGTGGAAATCATTTGACTGTCTGTTTCCTCGTCGTCTGAGGACAGTTCAATTTTCTTTGGTTCAGAAATGGGCTGCTCACTTCAAGCCTGCTTTACCTGGTCATTCACATCTGCAGCAGTAGCCCAATACAGGAATTGCCAGACATACCATGCCTTGAAAACAGTTTGAGATTTCAGCTTGGCAGTATGTTGGAGTACATTATGCGAGAGTATTTGACAAAGGTTGATATGGACTTGTGGATCCAGTATCTTGGCCAACAACATAGCAAACAATTTTTCTGACACATACGTTGGGTTGTTCTTAAGGCTGACTGCTTCAACTATACAAACCTGTAAGCAGCGGAGGCTTCTAGTCTTGCTACTCGAACTCCTTGAGCACTTGCCTTGCGCTTCTTTCTAGCCGTTTCATCCTCCTTCAGAGCGATACTTATTTGCTACCCAGTTGCCACAGACGGTTTGGGCTCATGAGGCATCCGAAATGCAAATGCAATGGCTTCTGGTGTCACTAACACCTTCCTACTATTTACCATAGCACTGCTAGTTTCAGCATCAAAGGAATCAAGAACTTGCTTGATGATATCTGCATCAAAATCAATCCTTGTAGCTTGCAACACAACTTGCAGATCCCAGAGTTGTAGTTGAGTCATTGCGTAATCGGTAAATACATATCGTTGGATTTTACTGTATGGAAGAACAGGAAGGCTTGCCTTTGCCTCAACAACTATAGCCTGGGTTTCCTCAAGAGTTTCGTGCATCTTCTTTGAGCATTTCCTTCTACCCATACACTGTGAGGTCGATGACGATGAAACAGGCGAAGGAGAAGATGACTTACTTGTGTCGAAGCCGTTTCCTGGTGTCGCTGGTAAGACTGTCTGACAATCAGCTGTCTCGTCAGAGGTCGAAGTTTGCGGCTGTAGTGAAGAAACCTCGGAGCTCGGCGATGGCGAATGGTTGATAGGAGGAAAGCGTCGCATAGGAGATTTATGGGGAAAAATGCTAACTCTCCTGACTGTTATACGTGTTCGCGCCATAAAAGCTCCACCACTTGCCGCTCCTAGACTTGTGTGCGTCGTTGCTGTCGTGGCAAACATGCATTGGACAAGACTGCAACCCATCCTTGTAATAATTACCACTGGCATGCCATTTGACCGTTGGGCACTTAAAATTTGGAAAGTGTGTCCATACTGGTGCTGAACTGATTCCCAGTCTGGTGCGACCATACTGGTACTGATTCTAAGATCAAATTGATCTGGTCCTTCTGTTTACTAGTTCTGAAACTGGAACTGGTTGCACATGAAAAAGTCCAAAAATATCTGATTCCGGTATCTCTTGATCAGCAACCTCTAGTTCCTTAGTTCCTTGTTCTAACCCAGTTTCTCTGGTCTCTGAATAATAGAGCTTGATCTTTGCTCCATTATACACTCCCGGCAACATCAGTCCAGATAAATCTTTCAATCTGACTGTGCCATTGGAGAAGACCCAATCGACCTCAAAAGGTCCTGCCCAGGCAATCTTCAAATTCGGCTTTTTTGGACCCAACCTAGACTGATATAGAAGCACTAATTCTCCTTTCTCGAATTCTCGAACTTTAATTCGGCGATCATGCCAGTGCTTCCTTCGTTGTTGTTGAACAATTTCTTGTTCCAATATAGCCCGTTGCCTGAGTTCATCTAGCTGCATCAGTTCATCCAGTCTTTTCTTAAGATTATGGTTGAAGTCTAATCCATAATTCACATCCATTCTCAGACTGGGGATTACAAACTCCATAGGAACCATAGCTTCAGTACCATACACCATTCTGAATGGTGTCATTCCAGTAGTTACCTTATAAGCTGTCCTATAAGCCCATAGAGCAGTCTGAAGCTTCAAATCCCACTGGTCTGGTTTCTTTTGCACCACCTTAGTGAGAATAGTCTTTATTTTCTTGTTGCTACTTTTAGCCTGTCCATTGCATCTAGGATAGTAAGGAGTAGATTTCTGATGCTTGACTGAAAGCATATCCAATAGGATTTCCATAGTATCATTGATAAAATGTGTTCCTTGATCGGTCACAATTTCTACTGGACATCCATATCGGCAGACAGTATTCTCAAACAGAAACCTTGCAGTTGACTTGGCTGTGTTGTCAGGAAGAGCCTTAGCTTCAACCCACTTGGTAACATAACAAGTAGCCATCACGATGTACTTGTTCTTCTTGGGAGTCACCTTCTTAAAAGGTCCCATAAAATCCAGTCCCCATTTCATGAATACTCCCAATGGTTGTATTGGCATTAAGGGAGTCATGTTTGCAGCTGTTGGTCGGCCCATTCTTTGGCATATGTCACAAGTTTTACAAAACCTTATGACATTAGCAATCAGTGTTTGCCACCACAGACCTGCTTGCAGAATCTTCTTGTAGGTCACTTCGTTGGAAAAGTGTCCACCAGACTCACCATTATGCGCTTCTGAAATCACTTGCATTCTTCCTTCCATAGGGACACATCGTCGAAGTATACCATCCACACCTAGTCGATAAAGTACTCCTCCGATGATGGTAAATTTCAACCTTTTTATGATTAGAGCTTTCTTTTGATTCTGTTTCCAATCCTCTGGAAAGGCACCTCGGGAAAGGAATTCATAAATATCATACCATTCAGGATCCACTTATTCTTCTACTTCTAACTGAAATAAATCAGCATCCACTGGCTCATCTCTCAGAGGTGATTCTGAATATCCTCCGTACTTCTGGAAAGAAAGTCAGCTCCACAGTGGTTTCAGCCAGGCTTATGGAAAATTCTGAATTTAAATTCCATAAGGAACATCATCCATCTTATCAACCTGCCTTGAATAATAACTTTGTTAATCAGAAACAGAAGAGCTTGATGATCCACATAAAAATGGAATAACTTCCCCAATAGGTAATGCCTGAACTTCGTAGCGCTAAAAACCATTCCGAGAGCTTCTCTTTCAGTAGTCGTATAGCCTTGTTCAGCCCGACTGAATCTGCGACTAGCAAAATAGACCGGATAGTCTGTTCTGCCATCTGGCTGAGCTAATATTGCCCCCATTTCCAATCCTGAAGCATCTACATGTACATGAAAAATAATATCCTAATTAGGCTGCCTAAGGACTGGTTTACTGGTAATGGCTTTTTTCAAATTCTGAAAACTCTCCTCACACTCAGCAGTCCAGTTGAACTTACTGGTCTTCTTTGTAAGCTCATATAGTGGTATTGCTTGAGAAGCAAACTTGTGTACAAATCTTCTATAGAAATTCACATAACCCAAGAAAGAACTCGACTCTGAAGCAGTTCTGGGTGCTTTAGCTTGCTGGACACACTGTATTTTGTCATTGGCCATCTCTATTCCATTGCGGGAAACCACATGTCCCAGTAGCTGTCCCTTCCAGACCAGAAATACAGATTTGAATGGATTCAAACAAATCCTCTTCTCCTGACAGCGTTTAAAAACCATCTCTAGGAATAGAAGGTGTTGTTCCTCAACTAAATAGATAGTGAAGTCATCCATGAAAATGGCGAGGAACCGATGAAGAAATTCATGAAACATCTCCATCATACACCGCTGAAAAGTAGCTGGTGCATTGCACAGGCCAAAAGGCATCACCAGATACATGAATGCTCCCCACTCAGTGATGAAAGTGGTCTTGGCCCTATCTTTAGGAGCAATCTGTAACTGGTTATAGCCGCTATAACCATCCATGAAGCTATACATCTCATATCCTGCGATCTCATCAAGCAACATATCAGTAAAAGGTAAGGGAAATGGATCCTTAATAGTCTGGGAATTTAGTTTCCTATAGTCGACACAAACTCTTAATTTCCCATTCTTCTTAGGAACGACGACTATGGGAAATAACCAATCACTGCTTGCTACTTCCGTAATGAACCCAGCCTTGAGAAGATAATCAATCTCCTCCTTGACCTTCTTTGCATAGTTGGGGCTCATCCGGTATCTTTGCAATCTTACTGGCCTAGCATCCAGTTTGAAAGGTATTCGGTGCTGACAGACTTCACGATCTACTCCCTTCAAATCTGTATGTTCCCAGGCAAACACATCTTTATAGTTCTGGAACATTTTTCGTGCCTTTTCCTTCATTGTTGGTTTGAGGTGCTTGTTGACTTTGATCATTCTGGGATTTTCCTCTGATCCCAGGTTCCACTCCTCTACTTCCTGATCGTCTGGAAGCAACCAGTTTGGTCCGCCTCCTTTTCGTTTGGTTGATTCTTCAGCGTAGTCCCAAGAAGGTCCATTCATTTCTGAATCATTATTCTGATCCAGTGGGTACTCTTCAGAACATACTGGTTCTTCCATTATACCAGTATGAGCTGGTTCCTCCATTCTTCCAGTTAGCTGAACTGTTCTTTCCCCTGCATTGACTTCAGTAAACTAATCAGGGAATTGTCTCTTCTACTTGTCAGCTTGCTCTTTGTTCAACAGGACTGCATTCAAATCAATTTCTGCGAAAGGAAATATGTTCATAGCTACTAGCATTCGCTCAATTTTCTTGGCTCTGTATTTCTGACACAACTCCTTCGGCCTCAGTTCCTTTTTCCAGCTTCTGGTGTTGTTGGTCTGGATTTTGATTCTGCCACTGGCCCCTTCTATGGTCAAAGTTTGGTTTGCGTAGTCATGAACAACATGTGCTGTTCTTAACCATGGGCGGCCTAGTAGCATTCCATATGCTCCCTACACATCCAAGACTAGGAAACTGGTTTTGAATTTCTCCCTCCCAACTCTTATCTGCATGTTTTCAATCATACCCATCGCGTGTACGACTCGATGATCTGCCATTCTTACTTTGAATGGTGCTGGTTTCATGTTAGTGATACCCTTTCTTTGCTGAAGATGGGCTCCCATTATGTTGACTCCTGCTCCTCCATCCGGTATGACGCTTGAGAGAGGTTCCCACTGCTTCCTGACCTTGTAGTCTACCTGAATAAGTGGAACTTCATCATCCCAGACAACCGTCAGGTCCACTGTTCTGGCCTCTGCCTCAGTCTTCCTACGTTGTCTGATAAAGTTGGCCACCTCAGGCAAGGTCTTTCTTATATCCTCCAGCTCTACAGTCAGCTTCTGGATTCTATCACAAATTTTCACATGAATTTCCTCTCACTCTTGGTCAAACTGATTTTCAGAGCTTGAAGAACTCGTGTCTTCACACTGCCGTTCTTTTTTAGCAGTACTTCTACTCTTTCCCTCCACTCCCATTTCATCAGCTAGTCCATGTACTACAGCCAGCATGGTCTCTGTCATGGCCGGTACTGACTGATCTTTATCAATCGATTGGGCTGGTATCTTCTGAATGACTCTAGCTTTGGAACTTTTTGGCTGCTCTGGCAGCTTCTTAGCTAAATCTTCTGTGATTTTAGCTGCTAGTTCCCGCTGCTCTTGCCACTCATCTACCACATTTTCTTTACCTTTGGCCTTCCAAACTTCCCTTTGTTGAGCCCACTTGCTGCTGTTAGGATTGACTGGTACTTCTGAAATGTCTCGAATTTCTTCAATGATTACTCCCTTGCTCCTGGTAACCACCCTGACTGGGACTGGCTCTGGTGCCTTAGCCTCAGTAGCAGTCGTTAGCGGGGCATCTGGACATTGGGCTGCAAAATGACCATACTTCCCACATGTATAGCAATTCATGCTCCTGGTCTGGAAGTTGCCTCTTCCTCTTCCTCTGCCCATTCCTGGTTGGTATCTGCCACGTCCTTGACCAGTACCACTGGTACTTGGTCTTTCCTCTTGAACTACTTTCATTGGTTCCACCTTCACTGGTTCATTGTAGGCAACCACTGATAGATCCTTTCCTTTCTTAAAATGGTGAATTCTGATGCCACAATTATTCCATAGGTGACCAAAGGCCTTGCAGTAGGTACATTGTGGACATTTAGTGGAGATGTGGTCCTTGGATTTACATCTTGAACACCAAGTCTCCATTTTTCGGACCGGATGTCTTGTGTGGCTAATTTCTACAATCTGCCTAGCCATTTCTTCAATCTTCTTGGTCAATGAACCCTTCTTTGATTTCTCCTTTGTTCGTTCATTGGAGCTGCTCTCAGAGCTGCTGGACGTTGAACTGAAATCAGAAGCTTCAGTAGCCGAGCTACTGCTACTGGTCCTTCGCTTCTTGTGGCTCTTCTCTTTCTTAGCCTGCTGTTCCAGCTTTAATGCTCTTTGGACTAGATCATTGAATTTTTTTGTAGGGGCTGGTACTTCTTGTTCCCTAAGCTTCTTGCTTCTGAACCCATTCAGAAACCATGCCCTCAATCTCTTCTCAGACGGCGGTTCTTGCAACTGCCTGGTCAGTTCTTTTATCTTTTCTACATAGCTGTGGACTGACAAATTCCTCTGTTTGATCTGATCCAATTCACAGAGAATATTCTCGTCCCCTCGATTGTCTGAATATTCCAATCTGAAGGCAATAAGTAATTTGTTATATGATCTCAGCTAGCATGCAGGGTAATGGTAATACCATTTCCTTGCTGCCTCCTTCAAGGTTTGTGGAAAATATTCCCCCCAATCATCTTCATCAATGTTTTTTAGTTCAGCATACTGCTCGAAAGCTTGTATGTGAACATTTGGATCATCCTTTTTCTCTCCTTTGAATATGGGAAAGGAAATCTTCAGGGAAGCTGTGTAATCATTTCGATTACTGCTGATCCCACCACTTCTCTTCTTGGCTTTAGAATGACGCTTGGGAGCCTTCTTGCAATTGTCAGTGTCAGCATCCCAATCAATCTCTGTCTCTGTCTCAGTATCAGTATCTTCTCTGTTTTGTCTGCTAGAAGTATGGTGACTTCCCTTTTTGCCCTTGATATGCTCATCTCTCTGGCGAGACTGAGAATTCTTGGAACTCTTTGCCTTTCGTGCTTCCCGTTCTGCCCATCGGCGTCGAGAATGACTGGAGTGCTGTGAGTCCTGCGCCTCATCAGCCTGACTATGCTCCTTCTGAGCCTCAGTGTCAGTCATTTTCTCTTACTTGGGGTCAGATTCTCTTCCTAACTCCTCAGTAATAGGGTCCACACGAATGGTAGATTTCCGGCCACGATTGGATTTTGGTGCCATTGCTGAAAACTTCAACTAGGAGAAGAGTCTTTCAGTCAACGAGCTTCAACTTGAGCCACCGTGATCGCCAAAATGGAATTGGAGCTGATCTCTTGAGACAGCTAATTCTAGTGTTGAAGGATTTCAGCTACTAGTGTGGGAAGATTTCAGAGAGCAGACTGGACAGAAATCAAAGACTAGACTGAAATGTGGATACTGAAATAAGAATCAGACTTATAGACTGGAATAAGGTTCAAATTCAGATTCAGATTCAGAAGACTGGACGAGAAGTAAGTATCACTGAAATATATGCCATGATTGAGATTACAGATCAAGATTACAACGAATATGATTACAGAGGGAAAGTATAGCCGACAATACTGCCACTGATGCTCAAGTACAATGATAGCCCAAAGCGCTAAAACAAGTGATAACAATTTCCAACCCGATAATAATGTAATGGGCCCTATTTATACACTTCGGGTTTACTGTACTAATTACTCTAGTAATTACTAAGTAATTCGCTGCCCATCTTCTAAGAACACGTTCCCACATGGTGACTATCCAGCTGTCTACAAGGTGCAAGTGGACATTGCATGGCCAGTGTGAAACGGCTGCGGCCGAATAGGTTTCTCACATCGGGAGTCTGGGTCGATCAGTCGGGGACTGGTCGGGCCAGCTAGCACTGAATTCTGATGAGTATGGAAGCCTGTGTCCACCAAACGAAATCTGGGCCACTCGAAAAGTCACAACTTTATAAGTGAGTAGGAACTAGGGAGTTAACTCAAAGGGGCAAACTGGACACTTGGTAGGAAGAGAGCAGCCTACAGGACACCTCAGCAAGAGGAGGCGCCCATTTGAGGCTGGGACTGAGTAGTGGGTGCAGGTCTATAGCTTTAATGGAAAGCTTGCCTTCTCGTCTGTCTCATGTAGTGCGATGATTTGCTCTCGTGCATCTCTCTCTCCCCTTTGGCACATATGGTAATGCCCCACTAGTTGGGATACTCAGATGAACATGTACAGTTTTGGGGGTTTATGCACATTTGCCAAGGCAAGAGCCTTCTGACAGGAAACGGATTAGCTAATTGCTAATCCCTCACAGGTACGCATAGTTCCATCGTGAAAGATTGCGAGTTTGGAGAGTTTTCTCGCATGAAAACTCGTCCAATTCACAGGGGAACTGTCCCATTGTGTGCGGGAGCCCTTGGGACACGCGTAGGCATGTTCGCTCCGCTAAAAATGATCTGAAACAACAAATTACAGCCTGTTGTGTTTTTCTGCAGGTTTATGGTTTCACACCTAAACTGCAAGGGAACCTTGGGGGAGCCTCGTGAGAGCCTTGGGATGCATGTACAGGCTATTGGACACCCGACAGTGAAAAACAGAGAATTACAGCCTGCTGAATTTCTATGACAGCTCACCAAAAAGCTTCCAGATAGCAAGGGAACCGTCCTAGACAGGTGTTTTTGACCTACAGGGGTTTTTGCGTCGTTATGCTGTCGAAATCCGGTCGAAAACCTGCGTTTTCAGCCCTCACCAGGTTTGGACAGCTTTGTGAAAGCTTGTGCTAAGTGGTCGGATTGTCTACCTTAATTTGAATAAAGAAATACCGAAAGGGGCGCCAATCTTTGGGGCCTACAAGGTGTCGGTCTCGTGTGCGTAGTGACATTCTAGTCGCTGGACGTAGCTGTGTTCTCTTCCCTTCTCAATGCTTTGTGTAAAGCTAACAGGTAATTCAAATAGTATCGCCCTCTACATTGTATAGGCCGGTTAAATGGTTCCATCAACGGGAGTCACTTTTTTTTCAAAAAGTGCAGCGTGGATTGTTGTGGGTGGAAGCAACACAGAGCTTGTCATTATGGCAGAGAAGAGAGACCAAGTACTTGAAGAGGGATCTTCCTCACATGGCACAGAGGAAATTCCTTCAACTCTTCAAGAAGAGGACAGGTTGTTTAGAACTCAACTGCGTTGTTGCATGGACATGTTTCAACAGTTGGCTAACACTCCAAGGATGCAGGAGTTCTTACAGGCTCTGACACAGGGTTTTCAGCCTCCTACACAGAGCATGACTGAGCCGTTGCAGGAAAAGGAGATTTCCAATGCCCAGAGGACTCATGATGCTCGAGGGAAAGCCCATGTGGTTGAGCAACAAGCGGTGTCCAATGATCCAAAGAAACTTGCTTTAGCTGGACAAGAACCGTTTATGAATGGTCAAGGGAGTAATGAACAGGCTATGCGTCAGACCCTTCCATTACCTATTACTTATCCTGGTTATTTTGGAGGTGGTTCAGTGTTTCAAGCTATGGATGGACCTTCCACAGTTTATATGCCAGGGAATGTGTTCGATACAATGCAAACATGCATGGGTAACCCTATGTACGCGAACATGGGTGTCCAACCAGGTTTTTCGCAATTTGGTATGGCTGGTTTTTCACAGCCATAGGTACAAAATGTAGATATGACAGGTAAAACAGTTGATGCGAGTGCTGGAATGAACAATCATGGAGCACCACTGTTATAGGCACCTGTTTATGACAATGCGGCTCCTTTGAGTCAGCATAAGGATTACAAGGAAGGTGGGCAGGGAGTGAAGTTTGAAACTTTCAAAATAACTGAGGATCAATTGAAGGCTTTGACCTTCATACAGCAGTTCGATGCAGCTTATGCTGGAGGAAACTTCACGAAATCTTCAAAGATACGCGAGGCTACGACTTTCTTGAAAGGGAATGCACTTCAATGGTGGACCGCATTGTTGAACCAGGTTCAAGCCCCAACAACGTGGGTCCAATTCAAACAGCTTTTTGCGCCTGCATGGTTGACAAACACTTTTGAAGTGGATGTGATGACAGAATGGCACGAGTTGAATGCTAAACAGTGTGCAAATATTCTGGAAGAGTACAATAAACAGTTTTGGGCCGCACCGTTGCCAGTCACCTCTTACAGGTTTGTGCCATTGTCAGAACAGATTGAGAAGTACTGTTGCGGATTGCCCAAGAAAATTAGGGACTACTGCACAAAGACTACTGTCATGAATATGTTTCAATTGATTGAGAATGCAAGAGTGTCCAGCAATCTGTTGAAGGGAGATTCTAATGGATTTAATAGCCACAAGAAAGGGTCCCAGGGCAAACAGTTTTCAGCCAAGAGAAATGTTGCAGCAAAGCCTTCTGAGCCAAAGAAGCCCTCCACTGAATAAGGTGATAGGTCCAAGAAGCACTCTAAATCTTCTCCGGGACAAGGACAAGGGCAAAAAAAGGCATTTTTCTGGCAAAACTTTTGAAGAAAGGAAAGCTCTTAGGGAGGCCAAGAAATGCTACATTTGTGAACAGGAAGGACATTTTGCAAATGAATGCCCACAGAAGAAGTCACAGGATAAGGATGACAAGTCAGACCATAAAGGGAAGAAGCCAAAGCCAAGTGCAGGACTTGTTCCAGATTTGGTTGGAGACCAGCCAAACACAGATGCCACAGAGTTGTGCAGAGCTTGGGGCAAAGTTAGAGACCAGACAGTGCTGGTTTTCTTTGATCCAGGAGCCCGTGAAAATTTCATATCACCAGAATTGGCATCAAAGTTGGGCATTCGTGCAGAGGAGATGGGTATGACAGGGGAAGCAGGTTTGGCATGCCAAGGTCATTCAGAGCCCGTTACTCCCATTTTGGGGAAGCTTCGTCTGCACATTCAGAGCTATGTGGATGCGGAAGAATTTCATATTATGCCACTTGAGGGCTGTGATGTGTTACTAGGTATCCCATGGTGTTATAAGTTGCATGCTATGGTGGATACTTACAACAAAAAGATTACCCTTGTACATAGAGGAAAGACTCATGTCCTTGATGTAAAGCTTAAAGGCGAGTCTGTTCCAGTTGTTTCTGCTTCTGCTATTTCATATGTAATAAAGAATCATCTTTCTGCGTACTTGATCTTTGAAAAAGAAGTACTTCAAGTTGTATCTAATTTGTCTACCTTAGATAAAGACGGGTCAACTTGTTTGAGTGGTTTCAGTGATTGTTTTTCGGACTCTTTGCCAGGGGAGTTACCTCCTGAGAGACCTGAGGATCATACTATAGATCTTGTGCTAGGTTCTAGTCCACCAAATAGACCACCATATAGGGTTAGTGCAGCCCAGCAGAAAGAGATTACGATTCAGGTTAACGAGATTTTAGAGAAGGAGCTGATTCATCCCAGTTCATCCCCTTTTTGTTCGCCTGTACTCTTAGTGCAAAAGAAGGATGGTTCATGGCGCATGTGCATTGACTATCGTGCCTTGAATAAGAATACCATCAAGAACAGGTTCCCCATACCGAGGATAGATGACATTCTTGATCGGCTTGAGGGAGTGTCATTGTTTACAAGAATAGACCTAAAGAGTGGGTACCATCAGATACGCATTAGGCCAGAAGATGTCCATAAGACTGCGTTCAAGACAACATTTGATCTCTATGAGTTTCTTGTTATGCCATTTGGTTTCACAGATGCTCCTCCCACGTTTAATAGAATGATGGACATAATTTTTAGACCACATAGAAACTTTGTGGGTACCTTCTTTGATGACATGATTGTCTACTCGAAGTCTGAAGAGGAGCATAGGGATCACTTGACTGCAGTTTTCAATGAGTTACGTAACAACAGGCTACTCATTAATGCGAAGAAGAGTGAATTCTTTTGCAAGAGATTCACTTCCTTGGGCACATTGTTTCAAAGGATAGGGTACGCATGGATCCCGCTAAAGTGGAAGCAATTAGGTCATGGCCAGACTTGAAGTCCGTACATGACATTCGAAGCTTTCTAGGCTTATGTTCCTACTACTGGAGGTTCATCCAAAATTTTGCTGAGATTGCTTCTCCACTCCATGCATTGCAAGGAAAAGGAGTTACTTTCAAGTGGAAAGCCAAGGAAATTTTAGTGTTCAAACACTTGAAAGAGAAGCTGACCTCAGATCCGATAATCATTTTGCCAGATCTTTCGAAACCTTTTGTGGTTCAGTGTGATGCATGTGGCCATAGTCTTGGTGCAATTCTAATGCAGAATGGCCGAGTAGTCGCATATGAGAGCAGAATTATTTTGAAGACTGAAAGAAACTCGCAAGTCTATGAGAAAGAATTGTTGGCAGTAATTCATGCTCTCACTAGTTGGAAACACTATCTGCTAGGGGCTGATTTTGTTGTCCAAAAAAATCATCAAACCTTGCGATATTTTCTCACACAGACAAAGTTTTCTGAGAAGCACATGTGATGGGCAAACATCTTGTCAATCTTCCATTTTCAAATTGTGCATGTGCAAGGGAAAAAGAACGTGGTGGCTGATGCGTTGTCACGAAAGCCCCAAATTTCAGCAGTGTCAATTTCGTATCATTGTGAACTAGACAAAATGAAGACACAATATGCTAAAGATTCAGATTTTGCAAGGATCTATGACCAACTTGTTGATGGGAAACATCATGAACACTATATGCTTAAGAATGACTTTCTCATGATGCATGGAAAGTTATGCGTTACTAAATAGTTACGGCCAAAGATTTTGATGGAAAGTCATGCTCCACCTTATGCTGGGCATCGTGGAATTGATGGGACAATGAAAGGAGTTGAGGCATTCTTCTGTTGGCCAGCTTTGTGTCAAGATGTTGATACGTTCGTAAGATTATGCTTGATTTGCCAAAAAGTAAAATTTGATAGGCAAAAGCAACCGGGATTGTTGTAGCCATTGCCGATCCCATATAGGCCATGGGAAAGCATAGCAATGAACTTTATGTTTGATCTTCCAAGGATGCAAACAGGCAATGATGGGATTTGGACTATCATTTGTAGGTTCAGTAAGCATGCCCATTTCATTCCTGTAAGAAAGAAGATAAAGCCAGAACACATGGTCAAGATATTCATGAGCGATATTTTTAAATATCACGGGATGCCTCAGTCAATTGTTAGTGAGAGGGATCCACGTATGACGAGTCTTTTCTGGAAGGCATTGTTTGAGAACATGGGCACTACGCTAAAGTTCTCTTCTTCATTTCATCTGCAAACTGATGGACAGTTAGAAGAGGAAAATTCTACTGTCCTGGACCTGCTCAAATGTTATGTGTCAGAGCACAAGGCAACTTGGGAACACCATCTTCCATTGGTGGAATATGCTTACAATAACACTCTGCATACGTCAATAGGTAAGGCACCATTTGAGATAGTGGAAGGAGGGAAGAAAGTCCCACCCATTTTTCAGACTAAGGACAAGATACTTGAGGCAGACAAGTATGTGCAAGATATGGATGAAACATACAGGAAGATAAAGATTGCTCTTGAGAAGACTCAGGCTAAGAAAAATAAAGTTGCTGATCGTCACCGCCGTGAACTTGTATTTTCACTTGGTGATTGGGTGCTTTTGCGCTTTGAAAAAGCCAGGTTAAGGAAAAGGAAAGGCAAGGAGCGTTTGTTTCCTAAGCTCTCTATGCGATATTATGGTCCTTTTCAGATTTCAGAAAAGATCAGTGATGTAGCTTACAGGTTGAAGCTACCAGAAGGCTGGAAAATACATAATGATTTTCATGTCAGCCTTCTAAGACCCTTTGTTGGTGATGTGCCAGAGAATATGCTTGATGAGGAACAACCCGAAGTGGAAGAATTGGATGAAATCCTTGTTCCTGAACATATATTGGCACATAAAGAAAGAAAGGTTAGAGGAAAGGTTGCAAAATGCTATTTGGTGAAGTTCAAGAACTATCCATCATTGGATGCCAAATGGATGGAAGAGTCTGAATTAGTTGATTCACCTCAGCTATTGCAATTGTATCTTGAAGCCTTTCAGATGGAACCCACAGTGACTTGATGTAGCCTTTTTTGGAGCAAGGCAAGAGCATGGTTAATGACGCTCAAGAGAGTAGTTAAGCAATTGTATCTACTCTTTCCATACAAAATTTAGCTAGAGAAGTTTGTACTTGAGAGTACACTAGAAGACTTCTATGCTTGATATATGTGTCGTAGCCAGGTTGGTGGGATTGTTTAATCGTCCAACGCTACATTTTCGGAAGCATGTATATCTTGGATTCCCATCATAGAATATGTGTGATATCAAGAGATAACGCATGTATTATTGGCATGCAAGCGAGGTCGCTTGCTGTATTTCAAGGATGGGGTGTGTCACCAGGAGGTGTATTTTTCCTGTTGTCTTCAATAAATAAGTACTAGATATTTTTATTTATTTATATTTTTACTTGTTTCCCTGGGACCCTTGAAAAGGTGCAAGTGGACATTGCATGGCCAGTGTGAAACGGCTGTGGCCAAATAGGTTTCTCACATCGGGAGTCTGGGTCGGTCAGTTGGGGACTGGTCGAGCTAGTTAGCACTGAATTCTGATGGGTATGGAAGCCTGTGCCCGCCAAACAAAATTTGGGCCACTCGAAAAGTCACTTACAACTTTATAAGTGAGTGGGAACTAGGGAATTAACTCAAAGGGGCAAATTGGACACTTGGCAGGAAGAGAGCAGCCTGCAGGACACCTCAGCAAGAGGAGGCGCCCATTTGAGGCTGGGGGCTGTTTTTTGTTCAATAAGTGACCTACAGTGTGTGTGTGAGTAGTGGGTGCAGGTCTACAGCTTTAATGGAAAGCTTGCCTTCTCCTCTGTCTCATGTAGCACGATGATTTTCTCTCATGCATCTCTCTCTCCCCTTTGGCACATATGGTAATGCCCCACTAGTTGGGATACTTAGATGAACATGTACAGTTTTGGGGGTTTATGCACATTTGCCAAGGCAAGAGCCTTCTGAACAGGAATCAGATTAGCTAATTGCTAATCCCCACAGGTACGCACAGTTCCATCGCGAAAGATTGCGAGTTTGGAGAGTTTTCTCGCATGAAAACTCATCCAATTCACAGGGGAACTGTCCCATTGTGTGCGGAGCCCTTGGGACATGCATACACGTGTTCGCTCCACTAAAAACGATCCGAAACAGCAAATTACAGCCTGCTGTGTTTTTGTGCAGGTTTAGGGTTTTGCACCTAAACTGCAAGGGAACCCCGGGGGAGCCTCATGAGAGCCTTGGGATGCATGTACAGGCTATTGGGCACACGACAATGAAAAATAGAGAATTACAACCCATTGAATTTCTATGACAGCTCACCAGAAAGCTTCCAGATAGCGAGGGAATTCGTCCTAGACAGGTGTTTTTTACCTACAGGGGGTTTTGCGCCGTTATGCTCCCGAAATCCGATCGAAAACCTGCGTTTTCAGCCCTCGCCAGGTTTGGACAGCTTTGTGAAAGCTTGTGCTAAGTGGTCGGATCGTCTATCTTAATTTGAATAAAGAAATACCGAAAGGGGCGCCAGTCTTCGGGGCCTACAGGGTGTCGGTCTCGTGTGCGCAGTGACATTCTAGTCGGTTGGACGCAATTGTGTTCTCTTCCCTTCTCAGTGCTCTGTGTAAAGCTAACAGGTAATTCAAATAGTACCGCCCTCTACATTGTATAGGCCGGTTAAACTCTCTCTCTCCACACATCTACACATCTTCAGTTTAAGAAGACTTGTTGTTTAGATTTTGGAGGTCCCTGGTAACAACTCTTAATTTCAACACTCGTTACATAAGGTCCATTAGGAATTTCCCAATGAAGGTAGAAGCTCTCTCTCTCTCTCTCTCTCTCTCTCTCTCTCTCTCTCTCTCTCTCTCTCTCTCTCTCTCACACACACACACACACACACACACACACACACACACACACACACACACACACACACACACACACACACACACACACACACACACAACATTGGTGGATCCCGAGTACTTACTCGAATAGCACCCACTTACGTAGTCACAATACATACCTAGACACAGGTTTGACCTTGACATTGTGTATGTCGAATTAAAACTGTAATACTCTGGCTACCATTTTTCAAAGTGGAGTTTGATTATAACATGATTAATTATTTTTGTATGTCCTTTTATGCAGAAGAAAACTGCTTTAGGAAGTACTGTGTCCACAAGAAGCAATCCTTTGGGCAATGTATGATCGGACGGTTATCGTGGCTCAATTGATATAATAAATCACAGGTTGTTTGTTACTCGTTTGCAAATTTGAACCTACCTTGTAAATAGACATGATTGGCCTGCGGTCCAATACTGTAACTATTTTTAAATTGCATTCCTAATTTGGTTGCTCCCTACTTAGCTTGTAACATGCATGAGGAGATTACTACTAAGCTGGCCAACTTACTTTATGTAGCAGTTCTCCAACTTAATATAGTATGCCTTGTTTATTGCTTACCAAACTCCCAATTGCTTGTAATTCAATACACCTCAATATGCTACTCATGGTTTGTGATATATAAATGCCTGCGTAGTGATTCTTTGCATGCCTCCCCTACTATGAACTCGCACACACACACTCGCCTCTATAGAGGGTTGTTTTTTGTGAATAGGCTATAGCACAGTGCTAACAAGACACACACACACACACACACACACACACACACACACACACACACACACACACACACACACACACACACACACACACACACACACACACACACACACACACACACGATGTTTCCCATCGATGTCTAAATCTCAGCTCATCAAATAATCTGACTTGACAAGAAAAGGTGACCAGTTTCCTTGTTGTTTTTGCTACGTTTATGAATGTATACAGAATATCTAATAGCTCTTGCTGTGTACGATATTGCACACATATGGTGGCCACTTCAAATCATCAGGGAGGGTCTCTGTGCCTACTAAGATTTTTGGGATCTATAAATAACTTATTGGTATAGCAAGGGTATATAAATGTTGAATTTATGAATACATTTGTAGCTAGTGTATAAAAGGTGGACTTATGCATCATTGCATGCACTCAACTACACTATAGGGTCACCATTGACGAAGGTCGTATAAGACACACACACACACACACACACACACACACACACAATCTCTCTCTCTATGCATGCTCTAGAGTTGAAGATTACTCAAACAGACCTTAAGGTCTCTTGGAAGTGTTCATATGGATTATTAGTTCTGCTCTCTCTCTCTCTCTCTCTCTCTCTCTCTCTCTCTCTCTCTCTCTCTCTCTCTCTCTCCACATCTTCATTTTAAGAAGACTTGCTGGCTAGATCTTGGAGGTCCCTTGTAACAACTCTTAATTTCAACACTCATTACATAAGGTCCATTAGGCATTTTCAAATGAAGGTAGAAGCTCTCTTATGGTGCGCACATGCGCAGTTCACAAAGGACGTCCGGTGAAAAGGGGAATTCTAGCACAGCAAGGCCCACCACGCCCTTGCGCGTATAGAAACGGCTAGCCAACGTTGTGGCCACAATGGAGCCCCCCCCCCCCCCCTCAACCCGTTCAGCAGTAGTTTTCTGCGTTCTCATGGCGGGAGCTCACCTGAAGAACTTCCAGACCTGCAAAAGCTGCAACAGCTTTACGTGGAGCTCTTTGGTTACTCTGCGCTCTGCACCATATACGTCAGCTGTACGTCAGCTGGCAACGCTCGCTGGCCGGAGCAGTTCATGTGCGCAATGTGACGACCTGCCTGATGCGTTCACTCTACCATCGGACACAGGGATGAACGTTCCATGTGCGCTCTACATATCTCTCTCTCTCTCTCTCTCTCTCTCTCTCTCTCTCTCTCTCAAATTTTTGTTGCACCCGATATTGTCGAGCTCTATTGAATCGCCTCCAATGCCGGACTTGCAGCAATGCACAACTAAAAAGAAGTTTATATGTGCCATGTTTTAGGAAAGCCCTGCTAGTCATTTCGCTACTAGCACAAGTATAGCCAGCATAGTCATTCACTCTTTACGGAGCGGCCTTGTATTTGTCTATACTATGTTGTCTATTGCAGTTGCCCTCTTGCATGTACAACCACATTAGTTGGTGTTCTAATTTTTTGTAGGCAAAATAGATTTTCCACTGGGAGAGGAGTGCAATAATGAGATACAACATCGCCATCTCCTTACCCCATTCACATCGTCCGATTGGACACATATTCAGATTGGGAGAAACCACTTCAACACCATCACATGAAGAAAATCCCCAATTCAACCTAACATAGCTCGCATGATACATCACTCACAAGAGTTTATATTAAACACATTGGATTTCATCCCCAAAGGAATTAGATCTCATGGGCTAACCTACACTTCTCTCATACGCATTTGGGATACTACAAACCTATACTTAACTGTAATGGAAATGGCCTATGAACTTTGAGATAGTGGAATCAAGAGAAATAAAGAGAGCATTTTTGTGAGATTACTTTGAGAACATAGAGGGTAAACTGTTTTAATGGTAGCAACTTAATCATAATCCTTAATTAACTTGGCATGACCAATACTTTTTCAAGAGAGAGAGTTTAGAGAACTTGACAACAATTGAGGGCCGGATTTATGTGGAGCTGGTCCCCCCTCCAATAGGCTTTTGTATTATAGATTCTCCCATCAAGAGAGACTTGGTACAATAATATAATCTTTGTTTTCCTTGTGACCTAGGTGATGCAATGAAGATGGAAAGATTCATGCATCCCGAGCATAACATAGACTTTGTAAAAAGCATTAACCATCTCTAGCCTCAATCCCAAGGCCTCAAACACCTTCAAAGGTGGTGGAGAGAGCTAGAGGGGAAGGAGGGTAAGGAAGACAAAGAATAAACATTCATAGGAGAAAGAAATAGTTCCTCACTTATCATCACTCTTCTTGCTAGCATACATAATACATAGTAATGAAGATGGAGAAGATGGCAAGCTTAAGCATTGAAGCATGGCTCTTGGTTGGATTTGCATTCCATAACCAAGAGTGTTGGTGTAGGCTCTCAACTTCTCCACTAGCTTGGAGAAGCAGATGGAGCTCTTGCACTTGCAACTCACACAATGTGTGTGTGTGTGTGTGTGTGTGTGTGTGTGTGTGAGAGAGTATACCCCCCAAGCTAGCCCCCTCCTTGATTTGGTCGACCCCCTCTTCTAGCACTATCTGGCACTTGATTGGACCTCCTTAAGCTTGGCCAATCATAGTCTTAGTGCATATCAAGTAGCAAGGGTAGCCTTGGGACAAGTGTCCCTTTTTCCCCTTTGAGAGAGAGGACTTGATAAATGCATAGACAATTAATAAAATTAACTAAATTATCATTGGACCCCTTGGAGGCCAACCAATAAGCTTTAGGCACACCATGAGGGCAACATGGAGAGGAGGTTGACAAGTGTCCTAGATGCTTTCTTTGTACCAAGCTTACCTTGTGTGAGGGTGTGTGTGTTCTCTCTCTAGCTCCTACATTAAGGGCTCACCCCCCCCCCCCCCCCCCCCCCCCCCTTGTGTAGGGATGTGCATTGACTTTTGGAACACCTTACCCCCTCAAGCACCTTATTCATGGAGCACCTTAGCACCATAGTCATTTAGCACCTCAAGAACCTTAGCAAGCAAGCACAACAAGCACCTCAAGAACCTTAGTGATCAAGCACAACAAGCATCTCAAGCACCTTAGTCAACAAGCACGACAAGCACCGCAAGGTTGGGCCGGAGCCCCCACTTTCCACCCCCACACTCACACTTCCTAGCTTACCTAAGGTCAAAGGACTTTTAACACTAATCATTGAAGGTCTTTAATGAAGCTAACCCTAAGGTCTTTAAGATCCATTAGCTAGCTTTTCTCTTTGACATATCATCTCTCATTTGGACCCCTTTACTATTGGCGTTGTGTTGAGATAGACCCGTAAGCACATGTCTATATTCTAACCCTTGTTCCCGTTTATTCTCCCACATTAAATGATCAGTTTAACATGAGAAAATCATTTGGGTTGGTTAGATATTAGATTTTATGACATTACCTCTCTCTTGAAATCATAGTTGTCCTCGACTATGAGGTAGAAGAGATAAATCCTTAGTCATTAGTCAATATTTCTTAGTGGGTAGATGATCCCTTTTTACCCTACGATATCATTCCAAGATGGATAACTAATCCATTTGGTGCTTGGGAGACATAGCTGCTGTAAGCATGTCTATTCTTTAGTCTATTTCATTCTCCCAAAGTAGTGTAACAAATTCTACTTGGTGTTTGAGAGACATCGTCATCACAAATATGATTGAAAGCATACATACTACTACTTAAATTTGTGCACATAAAAAGAGAATTAGTCTTATAAGGCAAAAACATTGGTCATTTAAAAGAAACATGTACATTAGCTTACTCTAATGTAGCATTGTAAGCATCGAGAAGGTTCATACTATCCTTAAGCTATATTCCTTGCATCCATCTAGCATCTTCAAAAGGATAATTTTTGAACTTAATAAGACCGTCGGATAATATTACCATGTGGTAGTACCTTGTCTTCATGCCGAAGGATAGCTTTGGGTTATAGCACCTCTTTTGGGAGGGTCTTCAATAATTGGGTCACTTAGTGGCTCTCCTTTGTAGGGCTTAAGTAGGCTCACATGAAAAGCATTGTGTATGAGCCAATGGTTGAGTAAATGGAGTTAATAAGCCGTCTCATTGATTGGATGCATAATTTGAAAAGGGCCATAGTATCTTTTTGCTAGTTTAGCATAATACTTTTGATGGCCCGTAGGATTTTTGCCTGTCGTTTGCCTCAATCAAGCCTTGGGAAACTTAAGTAAGACCCAATCAATTTATTTAAATGTTAAGGCCCTTGTATGCTTATCAACAATAGATTTTTGCCTTTGTTGAGAGATGGAGATAACCTCCTTAATCTTTTGAAAAGATTTTTATAGATCATGGCTATACTCATCGACAACAAAGACCTTCCCATGTACTTTAAGTAGAATGGGACTTTAGGTCTTCCCTCAATGATATGAACAATATTATTGTACGCATACTCTACAAAAGGTAAGTACTTTTCCCATTGTGAGCGTTGATCTACTTCTGTAACATAAGTCTTTAGTAGATAAAGAATCATAAGATTGGATATCTCACTTTGACCATCCATTTGTGGGTGATAGGCCGAAGAGAAATTCAATCTTGTAGAGACAGTTCCAAAAATTATTGGTCATTCTAGGATCTCTGTATGACACGATGGATATTGGCAATCCATGGTGTTTGAAAATCTGAGATATGAAGAGAGTTTCCATTTGGTGTACCTTAATAGTCTTTTTGACAAGAATAAAGTGTGCTTGCTTGCTAAACCTGTCGGCTATTGTCCATGTTCCCGTATTCCCATGGATAGACTTGGGTATTCTTGTATTACCATATTCCCGTATTCCCATGGCTTTGAGAGATACAGAAGCATAAGGACTGGTTGGGAGGTAAGCTTGCCTTTGATCTTGTCAAAAGCATTTTTCTCCTTAGCAATCCATGAGTACTTAACGTTGTTCTTTGTTAAGTCATGTAATGGTCTTGCTATTTGCAAGAATTTTGCTATGAAGAGTCTATAGTATGCACACATACCAATAAAATTTCTTAGCTCAATGATGTAGATTCCTTGGATTAGGCCATGCTTTTACTACCTGTAACTTTGATGGATCCATACTGATACCATCTTGAGAGATAATATGATCTAAATATTGAATCTCTTGAAGAAAAAATTCTCTTTTCTTTTGATTGATAAAAAGCTTGTTCTCCCTCAATGCTTGAAAAATCATATGGATATGCTGCTTGTGTTCCTCCAAGACTTGGAGTAGATGATGATATCATCAAAGAACACTCCAATGAATTTGCGGTAGGGTCTAAATATTTTTCCCATTAAACGATTGAATGTGGCTGGTGCATTAGTCAAGCCAAAAGGCATGACTAGATATTCATAAAGGCCAAACGTTTTATGAAACGCGGTCTTTAGGATATCTTCATTCACTATCCTTATTTGACGGTAGCAACTTTTAAGGTCAATCCTATTGAAGTAGGTAGAGCCTTGAAGCTTATCAAACAGATCTTCTACCCGAGGCACGAGAAATCTGTTTTTGATATAGTGATATGGAAGTTAGTGCTTGATAATCCACACACATGCGGTATGTACCATCTTTCTTTTGCACGAAAAGGACTAGAGAACAAAAGAAAGAGGATCTGTATCTCACCATCCCTTTGTCTACCAATTCTTGTACTTGCCTCATAATCTCCTCTTGTTGAGCTTGGGAAACTTGATCAAGAGGTTTGTTAGGCGGTGAGCGTTCTAGTAGGAGCTCAATTTGATGATCATCATCCCCTCGTTTTGGAGATAAGTCCATAGGGATATCATCGATAAACACATCTTGAAATCCTTTTAGAAAATTAGACAAGTCTAACTCTTCTTGATTCCTACAATTTACATTTGATGAAACATTAGGATCTTTTAGGGACTCTTTGACAAAAATCATGTACGCTGAAACCGATCTCTTCATTGATTTATCAAAAGCAAGAGGATTTACAAGTGGTATAGTACGACTAGAATCACTAGCATCTATATACATGCTCTTTTCCCTGTAGGTAAAGTAGATTCTCCTTTCAGGTAACTTCATGTTGGCAGCCATGGTGCCCCTAGGATATCATCCTCATGTTGGAGAGGAGGGATGAAAAAGTCTTCTTTGTTGACATAGCTTTGGACATGAAGCCTCAACTTCCCAATCAAGAGAGTAAGAGAGGCATGATGTCCCTTGAAAGCAGTATCGGAAGTTACAGTATCTTCTGTCTCAAAAGCTTGTATTCCCAAGTCTGTTGATATGAAGTTGTGAGTAGAGCCAGGGTCAAACAAGATGAAGGCATCATGTTTCCTTACCTTTCCCCAAGCATAGGAGAGAGGTGATCCTTTGCAAAGAGCGTCCTCTTTTGGAGCTTTAATAGTGGAAGCTCTAGGAGTCTCATTGCAGGCATTTCTCTTGGGGCAAGAATGATAGGCATGTCCTTTCTCCCCACACTTAAAACATTTGTGGTCCTTGCGGAAAGCTTCAAGATCTATAGAAGAGAGTTTATTTTTACCTTTGTAAACTCCCTTCTCTTTGGACCGATCGTTGTTGTTATTGTTGTTGGAATTGCCTTGGGAAGAATTTAGGGCATTGGTTTTTTCCTTTGCATCACTTGTCTTCGCTTTCTCTTCGCTTTCCATGGGCTTGAAATTACTTCTAGACCCTTGTTGGAAATTGATGCGTGAAGCAAGCATAGCGTGGTGGACTACTTTGATGATAGAACTAGGCCGTTGGGAGTTGATGTACTCGGCCATCTCTTCAGGTAATCTTGCACGGAATTGTTGCTTTTTCTTGGGGAAGTCAATCTTTTGAAAGACAGTAACCTTGAGATGTAAATCCAAAAACTTGTCTACGTATTTGTGGATAGACTCATGGGAGAGAAGCTTCAAAATCCGCCATTTAATCACTTTGTCCTTTGCATCACTTGCAAGGAATTGCTTCATAATGGAAATTTGTAGAGTTTTCCATGTCTTTGGGGCTTCGTCGTTGGCATGAAGGCTAGCCCAACATTTTTGGAAGTACATAGCTACATGGCGTAGCTTGGAGGACTCCGTGAATCCCTCGTCTCCAAAGGCCGCATCAAATTGCTGGATGAAGGCCAATACTTTTTTGGTAGCACCAAAGGTGTCATCATAGGTGATAAAAGAGATACTCTTTCCTCTCTCTTTGATCTTCTTGAGCTTTTGTGACCTTCGCCATGCACGGTAGGATTTGCGATGTCCTTCCCTCTTGTATTCTCTAGGAGAATATCCATAGCTTTCGTTGAAAGAGGAGGAAGGTGAAGAAGAAGGAGAAGAGGGTGACCTCTTTCTTACCCTTTTCTTCCTTTGTTTCCTCTCTTCCCTTTTGGAGTGACAAGGAGAAGGACTGTGGGTTGACCGTTTCCTCTTGGGAGGAGTTGGCGACCGTCTAGACCGCCGTCTTCGTGGAGCCACATCTTCATAGGAACTTAAGGATTCATTACTTTCTTGTTCTTTGGATTCCTCCTCTTGTATGGGAGAGAGTTTTCTTTTGGGGGTCTCATCAAGAGGACTCCTAAGCTCTCTCTCCTCTCGGAGAGGAAGGGAAATCTCATAAAAATGAAGTTGTTGCGTAACTTCGGCTTGCAAAGCAGGGTTGCCCATAGCTTGCTGCAACCTAGTAACAAGATAATTGATGAACATGGGGGCATCATTATTAGCACCTTCATGTGCAAAATCAAAGTTATCAATGTTAATTCTACTTTCTTGGTTATTGTCACCCATGCTAATTAAACTTATGTATAGGATTACTTTGTGCTTTGGTACCCTCAAAAACCTTAGTCTCTACTCTTCTTTACCTTTGAAAATCGGTTCTCAAGAAGCCACACCCATGGTTTAGAAACTGTTGATTTCAAAGACTAGTGGAGAGGGTCTAACATTGCTTGGGTGATTATGGTTCCTGTTGAGCTTGCTCGTAGCTCAATAATGGTTACACCAAAGGCAAGCCCGGAGAGGCTCCATCAGGGATTTAATATTTACGTAATTACATCAAATTTTATGTGATCACAAGGTCTTATTGACACATCTACATGATTACACTAAACATAATCACATAGAACCCGATTAATGGTGACCTGCAAACCCACTAAATTCTCACCGGGCTTTTTAGTATCCCCGACGGGGTTTATTATTTTCCCAGCGGGCTCGTCGAGAATACTAAAAAGCCCGACGGGCTCGCAGAGTTATATATACGCGGGCCCAATCAGGCTCGTTGGGTGTTTTTTTGTCTTGCTTTCATCTTTTGAGAGAGAGAGAGAGAGAGAGAGAGAGAGAGAGAGAGAGAGAGAGAGAGAGAGAGAGAGAGAGAGAGAGAGCTCGTTGACCACCTTTGCAGGTACATCAAGAGGAGAGATGAGAGAGGGAGAGAGGGGGTCGTGTGGAAGCGTGCTCTGCGTTGTAGTGCGCGGTAGTAGCAGAGTACCTAATCACACGATCCGGGTATGTGTTGTGTGTGTGTATGCGTTGTGTGGTAGCGTGCTTTTTGTCGTAGTGTACGACAGTAATAAGGTACCTTACCACACAATGGGAGTGTGTGTGTAAGCTGTTCTACGGAACAGTTCTTATCACGGGGGCATCACCTCGGTGATACGTGGATGATGGTGTCCTTGTGGTAAGTATTGGCTTACTATCTAGGTACTACGTCGGTAATGCAGCGAATCTAGTATCCTTATGGTAAGTCAACTTCCCTTCCCCTTTCCTAAAAAACATATGGACATCGATCGGTAACGCGGCTATATGATGTTCATATGTAGGCCATTGTTTTTCCTTAGATTCAAGCAACACTCGATCGATAACGCGGCTAGTAGAGTGTCGTTTGTTAGAAGCATCTGTTTTTGCATAAATGTGGCATTCGGGTCATTAACCCGGCCGTACGAATGTCATATAATTTGTATATGCATGTGCAGTTAATTTTTTAAGTATTAAGTATATGAAATACTTGGTTGGTAACGCGGCTGTGAAGAGTATTTCATATGAAAAATGTATGAATTGTTTGATTTTGTTGTTTTGAACCGTCCATTTGAAATTATATACTAGCTAATCATATTCAAAAGAATACTTTATTCATCAATCATCGCTATTTTAAATGTTCCATTTATATAAATTACATGTAAAAATGTATTTGCACACAAATTGCATGTTTAATATTCTTTTTTAATCTTTTTAAAGGACTCTCAAGCATTATCGCTATTTTTAATGCTTCATTTACATAAATTCTCTGTAAAAAATCTAAATGCACACAATTTGCATGTTAAATATTCTTTTGTATCTTTTTAAAGAGCATCAATTATCATCGCTTTTTGATTGCTACATTTACATAAATTCTATGTAAAAAAGTGTGTGAACACAATTTGCTAGTCTAATTTGTATACTTCCACTGTTTTAAATGTTTTTGAAGTATTTAAGTCGGTGTGTGCTTTGTTTGAATTAGTATGTGCGCACGGAGAAAAATATAAGTTAAAAATTCAATATATGCTGAAATGTGCTAGACTGTTAACATGTATTGTTTGATTTGAATTAAGTTCTTATAAACCACTTGTTTGAACTACATTTTACACGTGTAACAGATTGAAATTTCAAGTGAAGATTATTTTCAATTTTTATCAATATTTCCTTGCACATTTGTTAAAGTCTTCAAGTGGTGGTTAAAAGTTTACCTGAGATAGTGTGAGAGTGTTAGTGTCATTTGCAACCATGAATTTGTATTTGATATGCTGTTTTTTATTGTTCAGTGCAAATATGACGCCAGATCAAAAGAAATGTATTATGCGTGCCATTCGTAAAGAATGTATTTTGGAAATCTCATCATGTGCAGCTGATCGCATACAACAGATTAGTGAAAGCGATGTCTACATCAAAGACATCACTAGCGCTATATGGGAGAACATAGAGTGCAAGTTGCGACTTGAAGGCCAATATGAGTTGTTGCTTCTAGCAGGGATACGAGAATTTGACCCCCACCACAAGGTCAAGACAGTGTTGGGCAATATGAAAGTATGTTGCAGAGACTTAAAGGAAGATATTCCACCTACCTACGACGTGTCAAAATTAGATCTCTGGATAAATTGTGGGAAGAACAGAAGGTAAAGATGAAGCGTGTGAAAGCGCAGGACCAAGAAGCCTTACCCAAGATATTGAAGATGGCCCAAGATACGCAAGCAGCTTTCGGAGCTCGATCCGATGCCAGTGGCACCGACACAATCATGTGCACTGCTTTGAATGCAAAGTGCACTCATCTTGTCGGCATCTCTCACGAAGCCTTGGTAGAAGGCATGATGATTGGAGCAGGCTCCTTCGGTGTGTGCACATTATACACCATCAAAGGCATCTCATTTTTTCCAGACCACATTACATATGTGGGAAAATGTTACAAGGGAGGGAGTGAGGCAAAATTTTACAGCTTTCAGACAGAGCAAGGAATACAACGCTTCACCCCTCCATTGTAAGGTGCATTGGGTTTACTACAGAAGCTCCTTGGATCACGATATTCCCATACTACAATGGGGGTACCATGGGTGACATGATGTGTCGCTTATCGTTCGCTCACGGATTGTTCAGACGACACCTGCACAAGCTACAACATGGCTAGAGGTCATTGCCTATAGCAAATCTTCCTGTAAGCAAGATAGACATGATGCGGATCAAAGAAGTGATTAAGCAGATGCCAGCAATTTGTCATGCCTTAATTGACGGCGTTGCGGCTGCCCACTTGGCCGGTATAGTGCACAATGACCTGCATCGTTCAACGTAATGTTGGACTTTACTCACGCCAATAAACCTCGCGTCGGCATCATTGATTGGGGTATGATGCTGAGAACACCAGCTAAGCACACAACAAATAATTATCTGCATCCAAGCGCACAGCCGGAACGAAGCAGTTTTGAATGCACAGAGAGTAGGGAATGCCAAGATGGCTAAGGGACCGTGGATTGCTCCTGAACTATATGATCCACGGTGCACATATGCATACACAAAAGCAAGAGACAATTATGCATTGGGCTACCTATTCGACATGCTGACAGATTTTTGGAGTGGAGCGGAAAAAGTGCAGAGGAAGTTTTTCACCACCTGAACGAAGATGTTATGAGGGCTATTCGAATTAAAGTAGATTGTTGGATGAAGTTAAAAGAGAAGGACCAAAGATGGAATGCTTCTGACGTGTTGATATTTTTCAAAGAACATTTAAAGACAGATCCTAACCCTGTCCATCGTCCACTTGTTGAACTTGCACCATCATTTTATCCAATTTAAACATTTCTATGATATACATATGTCTTGTCCAGGGTATTCTTTTTTTATTGAAGTGTATTATCTGGTTTGAAGTGGTTCATCTAATTGATTCAATTATCTTTAGTCATTTAATAGTCAGTATTTCAAATTTGCCTTGTGGTTCAATTAGTCGCATTTGTTGTGGTTTGATTTAGTGGATTTTGCGTAGTGTCCCAATGAGTGAGAATATATATTTTCCAATGATATTGAATATTTTTTTATCTGTTGACTGTAGCTCTAAGAGAAAATGGCCGATGAAGAACAAGATATTGGCACCCAATCACTGCTTGCCTGATGATCAATAACAAGCGGTTGTTAATGCATTTCAATGCATGAAGTCTCTAGCACACGGCATGTCGGCACAACAAGCAGCGCGTACTACTCGCCGACTCTCAAAGTGGACAAATCCAAACCATATGCAATGGAAAGAGATCAATAAATAAGTGACAAAGAACATGATCAAGACAATATGGCCATGTGAGGACGCAGAGATCAAGAAAGGAAGGTGGAAGGTTTCGAAGTGCAATTATGATGCGATCAAAGACAAGGCTGAGAGGATTTATTTGGAGGTTTATGGTCATCCCCTGCACAATCCAGATTGTGCGCTATATTTTGCAAAAATGTTGTATGTTCACTTTGTGCAACAGCGATCAGTAGACTTCTCGTCAAAGGAGACAACCGTTGCCACTCATGATTTAAGAGAGATTTGTGTCACTTTCACCCAAGATGAGATGACATTGATATTGGAAGGCACCAACCTATAGTTAAAAAGAGAGAAGGATATATACACGACACAGTTGGCAGAGAAAGATGCAAAAATATCACGGCTTTCTATAGCCACCCATACATCCCAACCCTCACAAGTCCGGATGGAGAAAAGCATTCACCACTTAAGTCAGGACGTTCAAAATCTGAAACAGCGAGTGAATCCAACACCTGTACAAGGGACACACATTAGCCACCTTGTCATGCATCCGGAGTTGGTCCCCTCATCTACTTCAGATGCATCCGCATCTTCCCAATGTCCAGTTTGCTACAAGAATTTTGATGGATGGGTTGGATATTATACATTGACATGTGGTCATTATTATCATTTAGTTTGTCTTATTCATTTGATGCAAAATAGTAGTCGATGCGCAATCTATTCACAAGATATTCCACAAGGAATATATATTATGTTTGGCATGGAAAACGAATATAAATTCAAGCAAGCACTCCCAGATATCCCTAGAACAATTAGAAATCTGTTTGTTGATGAGCAAGATGCTGCTTCAGGGCAACGTGATTGAGATCAACAAACTATGTATTATCGTGAATATGAAGCATTGGAATTACTCAAAACACATTTGAATACAAGGTCTTTTACAATGGTTTTTGACATTTACTCATTCTACTCTCAAGCTATATTGAATCAGTTGAGTTGTTATTTGGCTCTAAGTTTGAGTGTTGTGTTTCTCCTTGTAATTCAACCTCCACGTCTATTATCAAATTCTCTTCTATTTCGTCTATAGTGCATTGAGATACACCAACATTGAACTCTTCTTCATCTTTGTTTTGACAATCATACAACCAGGTTGGTATTTCCTCCTCGTAGCCAATACTTTCGATGTGATTCAGTATCTTTTCGTTGCAAAACATATACACTAATTTTTCTGCTCTGTCTGCTAATAGACTGTTGCGAATAGTACTGTGAACATACTTGTACATATTCCAGTTTCTCTCTGAACTTGAGTTTGCTGCACATTGTGCAAGTACTTTCATTGCAAGGGGACGTAAGGTAGAGTAATGCTCTCCACCATTCATCATCCACCACTTCCATGCAGGTTGCTCTTTTGCCATTACCTGTAAAAAATCATTTGCAAAAGGACCTTTTTTTAATCTAAATGCACTCATTTCTCTGATGCAATCAATTCGGTCCTGAATGTTGGAGTAGAACATGTTGACCACGTGCTAGAAATCACCTACCATCTCCGTATTGGACATCAGATCTAACTTCCAGTACTCTGGATTGAGCATGTAAGCCACGCCATGGAGTGGACTATGAGCGCTCTTCCACCTTGCATGAAAATACTTAGCCAAAATTTTTGGCTGTTTGCCAGAGAATGGTAATTGCCACTCCTTCTCTACTACAGACTCTTTCAGCTCTTTAGAATTTTCAAGACTCTGTTGGACTGACCACCATGTCATTCACACTTTGCCCAAGTTTGGCACCTTTGATCAAGATTGCAGATCGCTAACATAACAGGCATCATTACATGGTATGCATCCATTACACTCCTCCACCAAGGAACCTTGTTTACATTGCCACGTAAACATGTAATTTTATCTTTCACTTTTTCTTTCTGCTCAAGCTGCCATTCATCAAAGACCGTGCAATTGAATGTGTCAATCACAGTGAATTTATTATGAAGAAGTGATTCCAAGGTATAAAAGTGTGTGCAGAACCGAGTTTCAGCATCACTGACATACGCATCCTATACAAATCGAGCACTCTTTGTCATTTCAAGATAAATTTCACAACCTAACGTGCTGTATCAATTATTTTGGCGAACCATGTGGTTTCTTCGCTAGTGTACCAATCTTTCAGCACCAAGTTCAAGCTGTGCGTTTTACAACCATTGGTAAAAATGTATGAAAAGCACTTCTTTATTAATTTACTAGTGTTTTTACAATTCTTTGCGTTGTCCATGACTGCTTGAACGACATGTTCAACACCAATTTCTTTAATTACATTAATCAAGACCTCAGAAATATATTTGCCACGTTTAATTGCACCAAAACTATCAATCGCCTTTATAAACGTTTCTCCCCTTGGACAAACCAGCATTACATTGGTCAGCGGTCTTCTCTGAACATTTGACCAGCCATCACTCACAATCATACATCCTGAAAGCGAAATATTCCCAAGTATTATTTTGCCAACACGCTCTTTGACTTCGATGTAACATTTGTCCAAGAAAACATTTATTATCGTGTGATAAGAAGGAGCTGAAATTCCTAAACCAAACTCACCGATTTTCTTCCAAGCAGCCTTCCAATGATTGTTGTCTACCATGACCAAAGTACTTCCAGTAAAGAATATTGCTTTGGTGAGTGCAATTTGTGCTTCTTCTAGAGACTGCACTCGAAATCTTTGATGTAATGATTTTTGACGCATTTGACAAAGTCCACCTTCATTGTGACGTTTAAAAGGAACACTGTCTGGAATTTCCTCTCTTTGCGCAAGTTGTTCTCCAAGGTTAGTTGGCGTCACTACAGGATCTACAGAGTTAATATTTGGCTTTGGGAACTCTTGACTCGAAGGCACAGACCTATATATTTGTTGTCTCTTGCCATCGTTTTTGGCGAGCTCTTCTCTCAAACGCTTTGCAATTGCAGGTGCCTGAGGATGTTCACATTTCTTACAACAACTTTTTAGCGCTACCTAGAAAATAATCCCTAATACATGGTGCACCGCCTGATTTTGTTGTGTGACAAAATTTACATTGCCACTCCATATATCGCCCGCATATGTTGTGAGCATAATCCCACTCTTTTCCACGAGCTTTTTTATTCTTTGGCTTCTTTGTACTGAGGCGGTCCGGGGCGGGCAACAAGAAGAGCGGCCTCTAAACACCCTTCGAAGCTCCCGTGCTGCTCAAATGGAGCTGGGGCAAGCACAATCAGAGACACAACAACCTACAGTCAGAAACCAAACAAGAAAAGGGGCACCACCTAGTTGTAGATGCGAACTAGGACGCACGTCAAATCTCCTTGTACTCAAACTCACAAAGAGAGGGGAATGCAAGATAGACACACACACCAAACACAAACATTCACCATGCCAGAGATAGGTAAAGAGCACAAATCAACTTGAGCAACTCAGTCTTAGCCTTAAAGACTAGATGCACACAAAGCTTGATGAGAAATAGAGAGACAACACAAAACTTGACCTTGTTGCCAATACACAAATTGTCTTAGGGTCACGGGAGACCTCTCACCGAGCACCCTCTTACAATTGACCTTTTAGGAAAACAATTCAACAAGCCCTCAAACCACCAAGCATGAAATGGCACAACAAACTTCAAGGACAATATACCTTCAACCACCTGATTAGCCAACTTATCAAGTTAATTTGGAGAGAAGAGTCGTAGTTGCAGCATACAATTGCACCCAAAACTATAAATCTTATTTATGCACAAGAGTAGGCTACAAGTGTGGTGAAGAGTATGGCATACACTCCACTCCTCTAGATGGCATAACTAACTTCAAGCTTCTCCATGCACCTATGTGTAATGATGGAATAGAGCACTCACGATGCACACACTCTACACAACTAGGCTTGAAGAGTGGTGTGTTATGTGTTGAGAATGGTGTGGTGTAGTGTGATCATGTGATGATTTACAAGGGAGAGAAGGGCTCTATTTATAGGTTTAGAAGCCCCGATTAGGATTAGGCCTAATTAAGTTTATTTGAAGGAATAAAAGATTATGCATATTTTTATTTATTTTTAATGAGGGTGGATCTCTCTTGTCCTTTGAGTCACATGGATGTGGGCTCAAGGGAAGAGAATTATTGAGGATGAAAGGAGAGAGGATTGAGTGAATAATTTGGGAGTGCCTACTCTAGTAGAGGGTGCATTTTACAATAAGGTTAGTGGTTAGTAGTTAGTAATTATCACTAAAAAATATTTACAAAATCATTCACCAAATGGTGAGATATATGATGAGAAAAGTTAGAGAAGGGATGAGCTTGTAAAGAGAGGTTGAAGCTTTGGAGAAGTTGACATTCACCTCTTTACAGCACCGGAAGAAGAAGCAGTCAGCATGGCGAAGTAGCGCGTGTCGATGAAGCTACGTTATCTTCAAACCTTGGAAAATTCATGATAAAGCCTTCATTTTCAGAGGTTAACCTTGGATTTTTGCTGATTTTTTGAAGTCTTTACAAAGCTGAAGAGAGTATGGTAATATGGACATATATGTAGAGAGAAAGGGGGACACCTAGGGTGTAGAAATGGAGGATGAAGGCTATGGAGGTGTGAGAGATGTGGCAATGGTGAAGAGGGTGAATTAGGACATGGGAGTTGCAAGTTTGGGAGTGGGAAGGAGAGGGAGGAGTGTGTGTGAAAGAGGAAAATGATAAAGTGGAAGAGGGAGAGTGTCTGCATAGCATGGGAAAACTAGGGTCCACCAATAAAATCATAGCTCACAGCTCGTAGCTCAAAAAAATATGAAAACATTTGAGGTGAAAGTTCAGCTTACGAGCTACAACTTTTTTTTGTATCACCTTTCCAAATTCGGAGAGCATGTGATCTTTAAAAATTCAGCAAAACCAACTGTTTTTTCCACTGCACAAGGTCCTTGTGAGGTCCTTCTTTGGATGATTCTTTTGAATACCTCCAAGAGTGAGCTCCCCATGGTGCATGCATGCATTCCACATACCCTTGAACTTATTTGGTAGGTCTATAATTGAAGATATTGTTGAGATCATGATATAAGTGAATAGTACAACTAAGAAAATCAAATATTTAGGGGTCTAAAAAAATATGTACATGTCAAATATAAATAATATAGGTGGAAAAAATATAAAGGGGTCAAAATAAATCTCTCTCATTATAAGTCTACCATAAAAAGATGAATATTTTTGGTGTTTTAATTTATGAGAGTAAAAGAGAATAGATGTAGGAAGGAAAAATCACAATAGTGAAAAAATATACACATAAATAAAACTAGTTTTTTTGGATTTTTGTTGGGATGGAGTTACACCAAAAATAAGAGAAGCTTGCATGAAATTATTTTTATATGGCATAAAGAGTATGCAAAATGGTAAGAAAAAATATGTTAATGGTGAGTGAATGTACATAGCATAAATAACACACCATAGGTAGAAATATTTAAATAAATACCAAAATAATTATGAAAAATCCTTTTATTTAGGCCCTATATACAATGAAATATTTACACACAAATGGGCCATAATATACTTATATTTTTTATTTTTTTGGCTCAACTAGCCCAGTGACTAGCTAATTAAGGGTTTTTAAGAAGATATGGGAAAAGTCCCCTAATTCACACACGCCTATGTACAATGAAATGGTAGGGATAACCAAAATGTTTGAGTGATTTGATAGGGTGAGGTAGCTTACTATGGCAATTATGGAAAGCCGAAAAACAGCTATCAGTACCACTTGTGCCCACATTTTGCTCCATTGCTTTTAAATTAAAACTGAATACAAAAGAACAAGATGTTTTTTTGAAACATTTTTCTTATTTTCAATATATATTATAATTTAAAAACCATTCAATATGAAAGTAACCATGATGCACGATATGAGATTTTCAATGCATGCTAGTCAATCCACATGTTGATCACCTATATTGTGAGCAACCATACACATTGCAATGCAGTCTATGCATGACATAATAACTATAACAATGCTATGAATCTCTCTATGCAATTATTATTATAATGATTATTTATATGTCCACTTTGATTTGCAAACAATAAGACACATCTAATTTCATTTGCTACAAAAAAACAAACGAAAGCAATAAAATATATGATTGGTCATTTCATGCACTAATAATCTATCGTAATACATAATGCACTCTTTGTATAAACCAATGCATGAACTAACGCAAATAAATCTTCAATATAATCACTCAAACTACTTGAACCCAATGAAGAATTGTGGCCCACCCATGCAATCAATTCAATATATAAAAGCTATCTTAACCCAATCAAGGATTATAGCTCTTATATTGTGGAGTGAGAAGTGTAAATAAACTCAAATGCAAGACTTCAAGGATCTTTATATGCCCGGTACACTAGTATAGGACATCTGACCCTTGACTATCGACTCGTCATTTACATGTGCTCATCTTCTAAAACCAATTACAGCCCTCATTTGGACCAATGGCTTCTTCGCAATGAGCATGATTCTCCAAGTTTTTAGTTGTTTTGGTTTCGTATCTTTATGTCGGTAAACGAATTAAAATTTTTTAGAAGTGGTTACCGAATTAAGAATCATGTTCGGCCCAAAAAAAGGACCTGTGACTCTGTAACCTTAGGTCAATTCACAAGGAGATGACTATACCCGGCACTCGGATACACTCCCCAAGGATTTGCCTAGCTAAAAGATCAGGGTTAGCACACTGTTTACTATATATGATTACTCCCACCGGGTGTTTTCATTTTTCTGACGGGCCCGCCGGGCTTCTGCATATACCCGGTGGGCCCGTCGGGCTTTTCCCGTAGGGAAAAATGGAAAACCCGGAGGGCTAACCGGCTCTATAGATTTTTGCAGGTCAAAATCAAAGTCATGTTAACAATTAACGTGATCACGTGATTTTTTTGTGTAAATACTAGAGTTATTGACCTAATCACCCAATCGTGATTACGTTAATGAAATCCCTGGCCGCTCCATTGTTAAGATTATAGTTTCCAATGGTGTACCTTGAACTAAGTCCTTCTCAACCAAGATAATAGATCCCGTCCCACTTACCCTATTGCAATAAACAGGCACAACCTTTCATGGACAACTTAAGGACCTCTCTTCTTAAGGAAGAAAGAGAAACCAATAGCTCTGATACCAATGTAATGAAAATGCCCTATGAACTTTGATAATAGCGGAATTAGGAGAATTAGAGAGAGCATTTTTGTGAGATTACTTTGAGAACATAGAGGGTGAACTATTTTAATAGTAGCAACTTAATCATAGTACTTAATTAACTTGGCATGAACAATAATTTTGCAACAGAGAGAGTTTAGGAAACTTGACAACATTTGAGGACCGGATTTATGTGGAGCCGGTCTCCCCTCCAACAAGCTTTTGTATTATAGATTCTCCCATCAAGAGAGACTCGGTACAATACAATGTTTGTGTTCCTTGTGACTTAGGTGATGCAATGAATATGGAAAGCTTCATGCATCATGAGCATAACATAGACTTTGTAAAAAGCATAAACCATCCCCAACCTCAGTCCCAAGGCCTTAAACACCTTCAAAGGTGAAGAGAGCTAGCAGGGAATGAGGGTAGGGAAGAGGAAGAATAAACATTCATAGGAGAAAGAAATAGTTCCTCACTTCTCATCACTCTTCTTGCTAGCATACATAATAGCATAGTAATGAAGATGGAAATCTTAAGCATTGAATCATGGCTCTTGATTGGATTTGCATTCCATATCCAAGAGTGTTGTTGTAGGCTCTCAACTTGTTTACTAGCTTGGAGAAGGAGATGGAACTCTTGCACTTGCAACTCACACAATGAGAGAGAGAGAGAGAGAGAGAGAGAGAGAGAGAGCACACAATGAGAGAGAGAGAGAGAGAAAGAGAGAGAGTACCCCCCAAGCTAGCCCCCTCCTTGCTTTGGTCGACCCCCTCTTCTAGCATTATCTGACACCTGATTGGACCTCCTCAAGCTTGGTCAATCACAGGCTTAGTGAATATCAAGCAGAAAGGGTAGCCTTGGGACAAGTGTATCCCTTTCCCCTTTGAGAGAGGACTTGATAAATTCAGATAAAATTAATTAAATTAACCAAATTGTCATTGGACACCTTGGGAGGCCAACCAACATGCTTTAGGCACACCATGAGGGCAACATGGAGAGGAGGTTGACAGGTGTCCTAGATGATTTCTTTGTACCAACAAGCTTACCTTGTGTGAGGGTGTGTGTGTGTTTTCTCTCTAGCTCCTACATTGAGGGATTGCCCCCCCCCCCCTTGTGTAGGGATATGCATTGAGTTTTGGAACACCTTACCCACTCAAGAACCTTAGTCATGGAGCACCTTAGCACCTTAGTCATTAAGCACCTCAAGCACCTAAGTCAACAAGCACGACAAGCACCTCAAGAACCTTAGTCAAGAAGCATGACAAGCATCTCAAGCACCTTAGTCAGCAAGCATGACAAGCACCTCAAGCACCTTAGTTAGCAAGCACGACAAGCACCTCAAGCTTGGGCGGGGTTCCCACCTCAAGCACAACCCTAGCTTACCTAAGGTCAAAGGACTTTTAACACTAACCATTGGAGGTCTTTAAAGAAGCTAACCCTAAGGTAATTAAGCTCCATTAACTAGCCTTTCTCTTTGGCAGATCATCTCTCATTTGGACCCCTTTACTATTGGCCCCGTGTTGAGATAGACTCGTAAGCACATATCTATATTCTAACCCTTGTTCCCATTTATTCTCTCACATTAAATGATCAATTTAATATGAGAAAATCATTTGGATTGGTCAAATATTAGATTTTATGACACTTAACAGAGACAGAGACTTCTACCCAACAAAATACGTGCTGACCTTTGATGTGCAATGTCTTCAAGAGATCTGATTGCATGACATAGCCATTTTAGGATTCCTCGGCATATCCTCAATAAAGAAACACGACATCTCACTTCTCCATAAAAGCCACTTGTTTCCTACACAAATACACATATGCATAAATCAAACATTAGAAATAATCCATGCAACTTTTCACTTTGCCAGCATGCGCATGACAATAATCATTTCACTTTAGAGAGCATTGATATCATCGCTCCCAAGATACATGAGTAGCCTCTTGAGATTCTTGGGTTCAACCCATAGCGTGTGACCACTAGTCATAATGGAAAATTTCAATATAAACACAATTGATCAAGCCAACACATACAAAACACTTTCCATTCTCCTCCACCAACTGATACACCATCCAACCACAATACACAACTCTACGCTAGACCATGTATGGATCAGTAATGATCTACCTCAAACCATGTTCGGCACTAGCTACAACTACCGGTCCGACCACTCAACTACATATCTTCTTATCCCAGAAAACTAATCTTGAGTTGCCTTCTACACACCATTGTGAGCCCTCACCTTGTTTGTATTGCTCTCTTTCTACGATCTCCCCCGAGTGCCCACCTCTCCAAGGGTCAACAAAGAGTGGCACAATGAGACTCTCTCTCTCTCTCTCTCTCTCTCTCTCTCTCTCTCTCTCTCTCTCTCTCTCTCTCTCTCTCTCTCTCTCTCTCTCTCTCTCTCTCTCTCTTCTCCCAAGGCTAAGGCCGGATATTTTGACACATGGCAGATAAATCACTACCAATATATCCTAATTTTTGTTAGAGACATCATATTAGCATGTGACCCAAGATCTACTACTTTCTTTGCAAGACTGAGCTTGAATGAGAATCCCCTTTGCTATATAATATACTTGGTGCTGGTTGAAAGGCTGCATTAAGGGGTAGATCATGTCGATTTGAGGTGCCAGCAAGTATATTATATTTATATATAATATACTTGGTGCTGGTTGAAAGACTGTATTAAGGGGTAGATCATGTCGATCATTAGTGACATGTGGAACTTTTATTGCTAAACCTCCTTATGGACATTGTTATATCAATATTTAGATAAAAAAAGAATTGAAAAACATTCAAACCAGGACAACCTAAGATGATGTTCAAACACAATTTTCATTGCCTGAATTGCCTCAGGACTATATGACATGGTGTAGTAAATGAAGTGCAAGTGGTGGGATCGACGACGCTAAAGTGGGGTGTATATTTCAAAACCTTGGACACCGTGAAATTTGTCCATGTTTACTTTTGTTGATCGTGTTTATTTTTATTCTTACCGAGAACTTACTTTATGAGAAAGTGAAGTGGCTTAAGGGACAAGCAATCCCATGCGAGCATGTGCTTAGAGCATTGAAGTGCCAAGTGTGAGCTCTCGGGTTCGAGTCTTTGACGTGGGCAAAGCATGTCAACATTTTTTCAACCGCTTGTCCTCTTTGAGATTCACACAAAACACTTAGTGCCATTGATCCTCTTGCAATAGGGTCATTAAGACCCCATGTCATATAATGTCATGGCTACTATTGTTATCAAAGTGATCATCATGTAACACATATTGTTTAGGTATGTAACACATGTTTAAATCAATCTATACAAAATAAGTGCTTTTGCTAACACATTACAAATGGATAGCAAAAAGTATTTGCAATACAAACCACACACATGTAATTTTTTTCTCTGAAAATTAATAGGAAATTACTTATTTGGAACAGAGAATCTTCATTCTTTTGAGATGTGTGGCAATTAAAAAACAATTTTCATTGAAAGAAAAATCCTCTAACACGTGTTTGGTCACTTGAAAGTACATCAAACACCTTGGGAAGTACAAACATTTGGAATATATGTCAACCACAACTTTTTCTAAAAGTAGGTGGGCTACCAAACTTGACAATGTTGACATGGATCTACACTTGTGTGTACAAGTATGTACATACACAACCACCTTGATCCACATGTAAGTGCACACAAAGAGAGAGAGAGATGAGAGAAACTTATAATGAGAGCCAACTGCCTCTATCATGAGCCATGATGCTATGCCCAAGGCTCCACCTCATCCATGACTACTTCTTGTCCTCAACAGTTGGTTCCTACTTGGCCCCATCATTGACTATTTGCCATGAGAATTAAGGTCGAGGTAGGCAAGCTAGGTGAGTTTTGCAATGTCTATGCCGCGATGCTACCAGGGAAGAGGTGACAATGAAAATTAAGGCGAAAAAGTGTAGGCATACCAACAACCATAATGATAGGCACACCAGGTGGAAAAGCCCTTTGAAGGAAATTATTTTGGTGAGCTACCACAGAGTGTGTCCTTGTGGTCATGAACATAGCTATTTAGAAGCAGTGCACTCCCCACCATAGGTGCCAATTGCTGGCCAAGCCGGTCTGTCATGCCCACAAATCCAAAATCAAGCCTCTGACATCTATGTGAACATTCTCTCTCTATCTGTGTGTGTGTGTGTAGGTACAATGGGCATCATCTAGATACTACATCACATAGCAGAGAGAGATAGCGCTAGCACAACAAGCTCCCAACAACCATCCGACAAGAGCAAGGCTATGGCCAGATGAGTGGTTGGATCTTCATGATCATGAGAACATGGATTTTACCGGGGGCGTGATGGTGAAGAGAAGTTGCAAGACATGTGGAGGGAGAAGGCCTGTTGATCATCGAGTGAGAAGTTGGATGGAAGAGGCGAGGCTTGAATTTTACCAACCAGCTAGCCTTCTAGAGGCCATTGAAAAGGCATGGCACATCAGCAGACACCCTTGGGAGATTTTGGTTGCCCGATTGTAGTACTTCTCTGTGCTCATTTTGTGTGTGTGTGTGTGTGTGTGTGTGTGTGTGAGAGAGAGAGAGAGAGAGAGAGAGAGAGAGAGAGAGAGAGAGAGAGAGAGAGAGAGAGAGAGAGAGAGAGAGAGAGAGAGAGAGAGAGAGAGAGAGAGAGAGAGAGAGAGAGAGAGAGAGAGAGAGAGAGAACTCGCTCTAAGCCTCTACCTCAAGTGCAGTATTTGAGGACTCAAGGGAAAGGGATGAGCACTAAGCATGCATGACAAGAGGAAGCTTGAGCTCTTACCTCAAGCTCTTCTCAATTTGTGGGTATACTGCATGCAGGCAAGCCAAGGCAAAGTGGGCAGAGCGTCTTGCATTAAAGGGTACATTAGAAGCTAGGTCCATTGCCTACGTAGAGAGAGAGAGAGAGAGAGAGAGAGAGAGAGACTTCAAATAAAAAATCTTAGAGAGCATTGAAGTAATATTAGGCAAGCAAGTAGAGAGCTTCAAAAGCTCTTGCTACGCGATAGGAGTTGTGGGGGCAATATTGAGTGTGTCTTTGTGTGTGTAGGTAACTTTCAATAGAGGGAGCATGCATGATCATAACATTATAAAGCATACAAAGTGAATTCTCAAAGAAGAAGAAGAGATACTTCCATTAAGGTTGGCAATAACAATAGAGTACTTTATGAGAGTTTTTGTACAGAATATAGAAAGCTCCACAATGATACCTGCATCCATTATGAGACAAGGACATGTTAGTAAAGTCATAAACTGTAGGTGTCTTATAAGTGGGGCACTTGCTATCAATGCCTAGGGTCACTTAATAATTATGTGACTATTGCATGAATGCATAAGAAGGAGTTATTAAATGTTCTTTTTTCTCACATTTTTATGTGACTATTGCACGAGTGCATAAGAAGGAGTAATTAAATGTTCTTTTTTCTCACATTTTTACATACAGAAGGGTACCATAAAATGGAACTCAGGAAAAAATTTACAGAAGGAAAAGGGTGTATTTTATTCATTAGAAATTCATAGATAAGGAGTTTAAACAAATAGTCCTTGAATGCACGTGATATACATAATCTATACATAGTGAGCCCCCGAGACTATATGCCATACAAAAATAAAAGAAAAAATACTCCTATTACCCATAACCTGAGTGGGAAGGTCCATGTAGAACTAGCTAGTGGAATATGGCCAACGAGGAAGTCTTGCAAGTTGAAGGCCTCTGATGAAAGCCTACCACCTTCATATAAATCTGAAAGTGCTCCATGAGAGAGGGTAGGAGGGATTATGGAAGTTAGTATTAAGAGTGGGGTGGTGAGGGAGTGGGAGAGGTGGGGTAGGTGGCGGGTTTGCAAGAATTTATTTTCTGATAGCATTTTCCATGCAGAGCTTGAGTCAAGGTAGTGGGATAGTGGACTCGTGTAAGGTGGTACATTGATATTGCCACCCACCTTTAATTGCATGATAATTTCCCGTGTCATTTTGTACCCATATAGATCTACCAAAAATCCTTGTAAATGAAAAAAAAACTTTAGAAAGGATTTCCTTCCATATCTCAAATACGTGAAGAGAAAATTGGTGTGTCTAACCCTCCTTCAAAACCTGCACTAGGTCAAGATAATAATTTTGAATGGAGAGCTAATGGGGGCACTAGGCTCCCATTAGGGACTTAATGCCCACCTTTTGAGCCATGAGTTGAATTTTTTGATCTCCTTACAAGATTGTAGATCTTCTAAAGAATCCAAGTACTTATATATGATACACCAAAGTCTGATTCATCCAAAACAATTGTTGTAGAAAGATTGTACACGGTCCTTATGTCTTTGCGTGCTTGCTCTACTGAATGATTGCAGAATATGAGGGGTCTACTTTGGGAAAGGGTGACTTTTTGTGCCCATCCTGAAGGTACGCTATTACTTTTGTTAAATCTGATTACTTGTACCATTAATCCCTTATCTATCTTGGTTCTTTGCAGCTAGTTATTATGAACCACCAACTTCATACTCAAGAAAAATGTGCATACACCAATTTTGCCTCCAAAGGTGGTGGCATTTTCATCTACGAAGAGGCAGGAGAGGTAAATTGGACGAGTGACGGTAAAATTTTTCGGGGATTCATTGTTGACCCAAAGGATATCATCAAAGAACCGAAAGGGAACCTGAGATGTGATTTTAAAATCAGATTTGTATCAATCAAAGTGTTTCAACCACTCTCGAAAGTGTTTCAAATTTTGGAATCAATAAATTTGCACATGTGGTGAAATCTTAGAGTAAAGAGCAAGGAGCTTAAGAACCTTTGAGCATTGTTAAATTTTAAGTTGAAGACTCAAGGCGTTCCATTGCATTTGATAGGACCAAGAAGGAGGTAATCAAAATCGCTAACTTTAGGTAACATGTTGAAATTATGTCATGTCCCACCAAATTAGAGAACAATCTAGTTCCATAAGAATGCCATTGAATTGCTAATATGTCCTTCCATTACATTGAATGTACATATGATTTATCAACCTAAAGTTTAGCTTCATCTCTTGACATTTGTTGAATGAAAGTTGTTTCTTGTACGACTAATGAGACCAGGTACCACAAATACATTTTCTAGGAAAGCTTTTGCAGGATATGAAAGGTCCTTGCTGTTAACCGATTGATCGAATATGCGCTCACCTGGACGGACACGTAGCCGGACATCACATTTGTACTCTATTATTGTTTCGAGCTAGTGTAGTGATACTCTTTGTAAATCCTGATTCCAGAGTAGCAGGTCAATTCCCTGAGTTGTAATTCTGTCATGACATTTGTAAAAGTCCATGTGAGTGGGCCATCGGCCATTTAGAAAGCCCAAGGTATAAAGGGCAATAAATTTAATATGAAAGGGAGGCTTATCTTTGGAAGAAGAAAGGAGCTCTGAAAACGTACGCTCAAGCTATGAAGCTGGTCCAACTTGTAATCAACTTCTCTAATGATTGGGTAATCCCTTTTTTAAATTTGAAACTTGCATTGTGTTCCTATTTCCTTGCTCTTTCATTCAAGTGTAAGCATTGTCAGTTTTGTTGTGGTTTGTGACTACACGTTAATGATCATTAATTGCAAAATTGAGTACTCAAATCACTATTTTTTGATGTTTTGACCATAGGAGAGTGTTCCTAGACTATAGGACGACCGTTCTGGACTGATCTATTGCAATTTTTAGGATATTTTTCATGATGGATCGTGATTTTGGTACCTTGTCGGATTGCAACCAGACTTAGTAGGATAGTGCCCCTAGGTGCTCTAGATCTCCTCCTAAAGTTTCATTTCATTTTGAGTCCATGCCAGTGTCGAAATGGTGTGATGATCGAGAGTGGTGAGAATGACATATGCAGATTTCCCTGATCATTGAGTGATTAATTTTCTTGTTGAGTTGTTTGCGTTAGGTTGTTAGGTTCACTTCTTGAGATTGACAACCTCAAAGAGTCTCCATGCCCCATCCGAGTCACTTCCCTGAGTATTGACATTATGTTAGTGCCAGATAGCTATGTTATAGATGTCTGTCTCACGGCTACCCACTAACATTGGCACCATCGTGACCTAGTGCGTATTTAAAGCATTCTTTTTCAAAGATTTGTCTTTCCATTCTATTTACACCTTATCAATGAAGCAACTAGACACGAGGTTTAGTACTTTGTAGAGTTTAGAAGTTGAGGACTTGCTAGAACTATTCTCTAGAGGTAAAGAGGGTTGTAAGTGAGATAGCCAAAATCATTTTATTCTTCCATTTTCTTTATGCTTTTAAAGTGCTGCACCGTTTTTGTTTCGACTTTATTTTGTACCGTTTTGTTTGTTTTTGTTTCATGTTTCATTTCTGTACTTAGGAGTAGGGTAAGTAGAACCTACCACCATCAAATTTCCGTTAAAAGATCAGAGAAGAAAAGGGTCAAAACCATATTTTGACAAAAACGACCATAACTTTGAAAGTCTTAAAATTTGATGGTAGAGACCTCAAAAGTGATCCAAATTCAAAAGTTGTGGATCAAGGGCATCAACATACTCTCTAGAAGCAATCTGGAAAGTTTGGCTATATTCTTTGAAGGAACATGGATCACTATCCATGACCCCCAAAGACCAATTTTGCTAAAAAATGACCAGTGAGATTGTGCATTAGTTGGATATTGCCCTGATCAAGTTTTCTTGAAAGAAAAACTGATACAGCAAAAAAACCAAACCAGGCATTCTAGACACAAAATTTAGGGCTTTTCAATTTTTGGGATCCAAATCAAAATAGGGGTGAGATTTGGCTTCTACATGAAATAGAGAACCCCTAAAACAAAATTGATGACAAAATGCTTTCAAACAAGTGTTACCATGCACCGAGCGATTTTTTCCGAGCAAGGACAAACCCGAGCAAGTGTTTTTACACGATATAGTAAATTTTGACGTCAACAGAGTATTTATCGTTTGTTATATATTCATGCACCACAACAAAAAGGGTTATCAACGGATATACTACCTCCTAAATTCCAAAAGTTCAAAGTTTACTTTTAAGAAAATAAACACAATATTTGAAATTATTATCTTCTCTCTTAGGCTCGTATCGGCTTCACATGTTTTGAGCATAAAGTAAGATTAATAGACTAATAAGAGCTCTAGCCCTGTACTTAATGCTCAAGTCATCGTAAGTTTCATTTTGTAAGGTCATTTGTAGTGCTCATGTATCTAGTACTTTGGTTTCTTGATTGTCATTTATACTTGAGAGCATGTGCATCCTTCCTCATCTTAGACGCATCAATTGGATAGCAATTTATTGCACCTCATTAGTTCATTTATACACCAATCATCTTTTCCATGTTGTCTTGCCCTATCTATGCTATAAGGCTGTGATATTCATACAAAGACACCCTTCTTACACGACACATCGCCGACAAACACCATCAATGATGAAAGACTTCTTTTGTTACAATAAAATCATGTTTTTCCTTAATTGACCAATCAAGGACATTTTTAATCCATTTACAAAAACAAAAACCAAAATTTATAGAGTTCTATGTCTAAAATTTTCTAGAAAGGCATCGTCATAATTGAAAAAAGTTAGTTGTAAATAAATAAAATAATTAGGATCTTTTAACCATACAATGTGGCAACCTCAAAGCTTAGGGGCGTGAGTCTTCATATGAAGAGCTTCTTCCACAAAAGATTGAAGATGCTACTCCTTTCTATTTTGAACCATTGTTGGAAAAAGTATGGCAAATGTCAGATATCAGGAAGGCCATAACATCCATGACTCAATGGACAATTAGCACATTATAATTGGAATATGATTTACATCCTTGCTCATGTGAAATATTCATGTCACCACCATTTATAAGAGGTAAATTCTGCTCCAATATATGAAGATCAAAGCCATGCCCTACTCTAAAAGGTAGTATTGGAGCCTTCTTCACATCTGGAACGATAGTTTAAACAAGAGGGGAAGCCACTCTAGTGACTTTGCATACTAATTTTTTTGCGACAAAATGCAATATTTTTTTATCTTGTGCACGCTTGGCCCGTGGTGGTGCTCTATGGTAGTGCTGGTGTCCCTTGGCGGTGCCGCTTGCATGAGATGGGTGATGATGTGGATGTTTGATAAGGGACCGTGCTTATGGGTCTTAAAAATAGCCAAATCTTTTTATTGAAGTGAATGTGCAACAAAAGGGCTATCACGGTGCTATGAAAAAACCAAAATGGGCTCAAGTGAGATTCTTAAGTGGTCAAGGGAAGGAGGGGTGTTGAGGTGTCTCCATCCCATCAAATGTGCCAAGATGGTACACCCAAAGTGGATCAAATCAGCCCCCATTAAAAAAGGAGGCCCTCTTGAGATGAACAGGCAAGAAGAACCCACTTTTTTGTTTTTTTTTTGTCTGCTCAAGATAAGATTATATGGAAATCTTACAAGCTGGATGAGGGAAAGAGCTGCATCGTATTGACAATGCATTGTTTTGCGATTGATCATGTCCGTCCACCAAATGAACGGCGTTAAGTGAGAGAAGATGCTTAGATCTCTCTCTCTCTCTCTCTCTCTCTCTCTCTCTCTCTCTCTCTCTCTCTCTCTCTCTCTCTCTCTCTCTCTCTCTCTCTCTCTCTCTCTCTCTCTCACACACACACACACACACACACACACACACACACACACACACACACACACACACAAAATGAGAAACAATATCATATCAAGGGCACATTAATTACCGATCGATTTTCAACAAAAATGCCATAGAAAACTGGTCTTCAGTGTATTTTTAAAGGAAAAAAGGTAAAAATTCTCGGTAAGTTTTGACGGTCGCGCCTTGAAGGAAACCGGCTAGATGTGGTAGATTAAAGTGTTAAACCGTCAGGAAATCCTAAATTTATGTGGTGATTTTTAATGCTCTCCTTTTTTCCATTGATTCGACCTATGTGTTGGGAAAAAATGTGTCTCAGCTTAATATCGTGCCCTTTTCAATTTCAAAAATGCCAGTATGTCCCAACAATTTTTGGAAAAAAAAAGTACGATACGAATGTGGAAGGGAAAGGACCCGTGACATGGTATGCCGCAGAGAGATCGCTTGGCCGTTTTGTTCAACAATTTCAACTGCCTGATAATGTCAAATTGGATGATGTGAAAGCTGTAATTGAAGCTGGTGTGCTAACTGTCACTTTCCCTAAGAGACACCAAGTGAAATCCGTCGCCAAAAATGTGCCTATTATAAGCAAGCTTTAACAAACCTAGCTACTTATTTAATGTGCTACTTGTTGTTGTTGCTTGCTTCATCAGAAAAAATGTAAAAAGGAAATGGTATAGTGGCCGTCAATGTGCGTCTTGATTTGTCAAAAAAAAAGGAAAAAGGCATCATGAGTGTTGGGTGCTCTCAATCAATTTGCATGAATAGGTGGTATCCATTGCCATGGAAATAGCACGCCTATGTATTCTTTGGATCTTTGTAGAATTTTTTTTTGAGACAGACTTGGACCATATTTATCAGTTACTTTTTGAAACAATTGTGCCTCATGCATGGTTGCATGTATACCAGTTATTTGCCTTACATGCAACTATGCAACTCTTTCGGTAACTATGCCAAAATGGTGACTTTTGCAAAGAGAGAGAGAGATCTAGGCCAGCCTCCATCGCTACCCTCTGCTAGTCCCCACCATCAACTATGGACTCCCAAATCCCAGGAATGCCTACTCTCCCTCCCCTGCCTTGCTTGGTCCAACATGTTCCCGATTCTTTACACTTGTTGGTAATGACTATGGCGAAGTTGCTGATACTCCATTTGCCGCTTGTTGTGCTGCCTCCCAATGCTTTTCATTCACGTACTGCGCTCCCTTTGGCCCCATCTCCTCAACCGGTCTCTTTCTGATTTCAATGTTATGCCTCGACCCATGCGAGTAAGGGTCTTTTGTGTTGTATCCTCGTTTTGTTAAGGTGCCCTAGTCTATCCACCTGTCCATTAGAGAGAGAGAGAGAGAGAGAAATGAAATGAAATGAAATGTTGTATTAACGTCTTTAAAAGGCCAGAGTGATTGATTGAGAGCACCCAACACTCAAGATGCCTTTTTCCTTTCCCCTGGTCCAATGTGATTTTCATAGAGAAGCAGCTCCAGCGGGAGTAAACGATGGATATGTAGCTAGATGGTGACAAAGAGAATGGCACTAAGGAGTTTACGATGATTTTGGTCAGCTGCATGCCTGCATGGTTGGAGAGGTATGCATGCAACGTGCTGGTTGAGGATATGCCCTGTAAATTTTTTGAAGAGTATGTTGGCGCTGATCATGCACATGTGTCCGCACCCAGCTTTGTGCGAGGTAGTTGTGACATAGCTTAAGAGGCAGATGTCGGAGATCTTCTCGATTGGTCACGATGAGACAGTAAACAGAAGGCAATTTTCAACGCGCGGGGGGGGGGGGGCGGGAGAGAGAGAGAGAGAGAGAGAGAGAGAGAGAGAGAGAGAGAGAGAGAGAGAGAGAGAGAGAGAGAGAGAGAGAGAGAGAGAGAGAGAGAGAGACTACAACACTTCAAGCAAAAATTGACACAGATACCAACAAGACAAAGCTTCTTTTAAAATTAAAATGCGCTAGAATAAGCATCAAATACACGCTGGTATGGTGTCATCGGTATATGCACCGGTATATACACCGTCAGAAAACACGCTGTTACATACATCGGAACACACTGTTACATGTGCCGGTATTTATATATATATATATATCGATGCCTATTCCGAGGCCCCTACCGGCGCGTGTACCGAATTCTATTCTGACGACCAAACTTGCATTTTTTTTTTGGGGCAGAGAGGGCTGGGAACTGATGCTGCATGTACTATCCTTTCCCTGCCAAAGATTCTTCCTTCACTTTCCTCTTCGTTGCTATTTCCTTCCATGCCAAATGGCAATGACTACACCCCATTAAAAGGAAGGGGAGAGAGAGAGAGAGAGAGAGAGAGAGAGAGAGAGAGAGAGAGAGAGAGAGAGAGAGAGAGAGAGAGAGAGAGAGAGAGAGAGAGAGAGAGAAAGAGAGAGAGAGATTGTCCTTTCCATGCCAAAGATTCTTCCTTTGTTTTCCTCTTTGTTGCTATTTCCTTCTATGTTGAATGGCAATGACTACACCCCATTAAAAGGAGAGAGAGAGAGAGAGAGAGAGAGAGAGAGAGAGAGAGAGAGAGAGAGAGAGAGAGAGAGAGAGAGAGAGAGAGAGAGAGAGAGAGAGAGAGAGAGAGAATGATGCCTATCCATTCTTGAGTAGCACAGATATGGAGGTCCATGAGGCGGACTAAGGAGGAGGGTGCCAATGTCATCGAGGGCAGACTCAGTTCAAAGTCGACGTTTGGTATCTCTAAACGATTGTGAAGGAAATGGAGAGAATCGTAGACACGGACCCACTTCCTGTTGCCATGTGGCCATTTCGAGATACGCCTCTCTCCATTGTTATAGTTAGATTTAGAATTGGACAAAAAATCCTTTCAGCATAAGGGCATCGCACATTGGGTTAGTAATCTAGGTTGAGGCATGATAGGCAAGTCAGCAGACTAGGAATCCTAAGCAATCTACGAACATCGAGCAATGCTCATATAAACATGGAAAACTTAAGAGAAGGTTTTTCCACTAAATTTCTCTAAAAAGATTTTGTCGGTCAAAAACTTGTGGTTGATTTACCATTAAAAAAAGGTGCAATCTTGAATTAATTTTTTGTTGTTGTGCTTGAAGTCACCTAAGAAATCATGTTTGGTTTTTGTTTTGTATATGTGCCTTGCCCTATCTCGCTCGTTTTAGGGATTGCTCGGAAAATCTCGCTCGAGCTTTGAGATTCCTCCTTTCAAACATGGGTCGCAAACCATGTACTTTTTTGACATTTGGGACTGATATTTAATGAGTACATCCTTGATATCTAGTAGAACAACTTTGCCAAAAGAGACTATAGCAAAAAATTGCAAAAAGGTGATCAAAACACCAAAATTTCACCAGATAGCCAAAAACCACAAAGCAGACACAAAATCTTTCTTTTGGTGTCAAAATGAGGCCAATCATGGATCACGATTGTTACCATATACACGTGGTAGTGATGTGTGTGAACACACTTTCATGTCAAAATGAGGTCAATCATGGATCACGATTGTTACCATATACACGTGGTAGTGATGTGTGTGAACACACTTAGGACCGCCGGGGTATTTTTTCCCTCTTTAGGAGGTTTTTTTCCCCCATGCATTGTATATACACCCATCACTCTAGGGCTATCTATCTTTCCATTGCACCCTAAGCAATATACTCTTTGTGTGTGCCTTGAGCTTCCTTCATGTTCTCCAAGCTGTGTGTGTTTTCTTGCAACCCTAATTCCAACAATGGGTATCAGAGCAAAAAAACAGTTTAAGGTGAAAACCCTAAAATAGACCTAGGGGTTTACTTTTTCCTGACCTAAACAAATCCAAATCCTACAAAAACTATATAGCAAGGATCAATGGACTAAGGGGAAATTGTGTGCCAAGTTTCAGTACCTTCTGACACAAGGGTACATGGATCATGATCCATGTTCCCCTGTCACAAACTGAGACCGAACTTGCACCATAGCTAGAGCACATTATATGTATTCTAGTGGTCTTTTTAAAACTAAATTGAATATAAAAAACCACACCAAAAGCCCAGGACTGTCAAGAATTTTGACAAAGTGCCAAAACTAACCAAATAATCAATCCAGAGCTCTATTTTCAAAAATTGTTGATAACATAGGACCAACTAGTCATGCTGATTTTGGTGGTTCCAAGAAAAGTCAATTTGGGCTTCAAACATGGATTGCGACCTATGACCCTATAGTGTCATCTTCACCTGAAACTTTCCAAATCAATAGTGCACACATAAGAAAACATATTCCCAAGTCCATTTTTGAAAAAAAATCATTAAATTTGGGTCAAAAGGGAGCAAAACAAGTGATAAACTGAAAACCACAGTGCAGGCAAAGTATTGAGCATTTGACCTGTCAAAAAAAGTCTAAATCCAAAAAGATTTGAGATTTAGATTATGAACATAGAGGGCAATAAGCTGGCAAGAGATCAAGTCCAGATGCGCTTGAACATGGATCACGATCCATGTTTCCCAACCTCAAAATTTGATGAAAATTAATACAGAGCTTGCATATGACATTTTGTACATACTGTCAAAAATTTGGACTAAAAACTTGATAGGGGGTCATGGATGGCAATCCATGTACCTCAACATAGTGGGGGTGTCTGAGTTGACGAACTTATAGACATACTTGAGTACATCTCAAATCTCAAGTTATAGCTAAAAATACTCTCTAGAGACAAAGATACAAGCCAAAGTTCCCGTGTCTTGTTCCTGAGACTTTCTTGAGTGCCGTTTCAAGTGCAATTCACCCAAGAAAGTCTCTCTCTCTCTCTCACTCTCACCCTTAGGAGGGTGGAGCCATGGCGGGGAGAAAGCATGGTTTTCTTCTCTCTCAGATTTTCTCTCCCTCTCTCGTTCGTGGACCTTGGCATGGCGAAGCATAGCTCTCGCCAAGGAGGAGGGTGGAGGGTATGGAAGCAATAGCTCATGCATGGCGTTGAGCAAAGCATCTCTCTCTCTCTCTCTCTCTCTCTCTCTCTCTCTCTCTCTCTCTCTCTCTCTCTCTCTCTCTCTCTCTCTCTCTCTCTCTCTCTCTCTCTCTCTCTCTCTCTCTCTCTCTCTCTGAGTTCCACAGGCACAGGTCGTGGGAGCGGTCCCTGGGAGGATGGAGTAGTTGAGGTCATCATCAACCGTGTGTAGGGGGGCTTGGCAAGCGGCCGTTGGCGCAGGCTGTCTTCACCAAATGGAACGTGGATGCGCTCTGCATGTTCACCCAAGGCTGGGGACAAAACCGCATTTCATAGCCGACATGTTCACCCAAGGCTGGGGACAAAACCGCGTTTCATAGCCGGCGGCGGCTGAGGTGCACCACAACTCCCTCGCCGTCACTTGTACTCCCTGCACAGAGCGGCAGCACGCCATTGAAGGATTGAATTTTTATTTTTCAAAACAGTTTATTGCCCTAAATTTACCACCCCAATTAGGGGTGTTGGCCCATGGGCTCTCTTGCAGTTTTGCAAGGACACGGATAGCAACCTTGCAGTTGCGGGTGCCACGGGCCCATCCCTACCAGGTCGAGTAGGGAGGGCGAGTCTGCAGGGTTTCAAAGCAAGGAGGGCAAGCTCAAATACATCATGAAGTCGACGGCTAATGCCACTTTGCAAAGCCATCGGCATGAGGTTAGGACATCATGACCATGGAATCAACCTCGTGTTCAGAAGCCGTCAATCAGATGCAATCAGAAATTTGGATGCCAGTCATGTGGCAAGGAAGCTCCTCGGTTTCGGGAAGCAATCTACACATAAATAACAGATGACCAGCTTGTCATAGGATTGGAAGATTCATCCAAATGCCACTGATTAAATTTGACATGCAAGGGAGGTACACATCTCAATAAGGTTTACAATTTTTGTATTTGACTAAAGTTTTCAGGAAAAACATGTACAAATGGTTAACGAATGGAACGGTCTCGAGGTTGCTACCAATTGGTACTGTTATCCAATTGCATTCAGGAAAGTACATGCAATGCCTGCAATGGGTATGGTACAGATGTTGGCATGGCCGACTAATTCTTTTTATTTTTATTTTCTTTGTTTACGCTTTCTTTGTGCCCTTAAGGTAAATATTTTTATGCCTTGGGTACGGCATTTTGCTCGACAAAGCCACAAAGTGGTGGGAATTACTTTCGATATACCACCGTCATAAGTTGCATGATGGTGCTTCCATCATGTTTTCACAATTGAACAAGGCTCCAACAAGGCAAAGTTACCTAGCGAGTAAGGGCAAGACCGGGCATGGTCTCTAACTTGGGGGAAGCAAGGATTCCAGAAGGAGGGCTCCATATCTACATAAATGTCAAGGACAATATTTACTTATATCTCAAGGACAACGTAATCAAGCCAAGCAGGGTACACAGTACATATTTTGCAAGTTTTTTTTCTTTTCAGTACATGGGGCCAATTAAACAAGGTCGTTTATCAGTAAATGCTCAACAAGGTCAACTTTCTTTTGCTCGGTAAATTGGCAAGCATATCTTTTCGCTATGAGCATAGAAGTATTTATGTGAAGCACAGCTTTTATAATTGCTCAATTTTGTATTGAGACTTCCCACGTTTGGTATGTGGTATGACCATACAAAATTGGGAAGAAATAGGCAATGTTGCAGGTTAATTCATATTGCAGGTTATTTCATTATGTCCCAGACAGGTGTATAGGATATACAATGGCGTCCGTGCAGATATGGACCATACGCCGCTTTGGAACGAGTTTTTCCTTCCAAATTTCATGACAACTGGTTGCAGCAACAACGACCAGGTTAGCCAAGTTTAAGTTTTTCTTGTTTTTTCCTGTTTAAACTTTACTTGGCAATTCCTCGCATTGTGCAAAGCAAAGTGCTTTGGCAAATTCATATGAGGCAAGGCTTTGGGGAACTGCAACATAGGGAATATCAGCTCACAGAATCCCTACCAGTCTAAAAGACGCAAGATACTTATAGTTTTGGTTCTCATGGTTGAGGCCATCACTCTCCGCAAGGGCTTACAATTCTTCATGCAAGGCATACTAGTGAAGTGGATTCAACTCTACCGCTTCATGCATTAGGCTTCCGCTAACACACTCGCAACTCTGTCAAGGACAGACTACGGACGGAATGTTTAATATGATTTTTGGTTGCTATCAACACTCAACAACACTAAAATGAACCTAAAATTTTGACTAGATTCACCGGCAAGGTGCGCTTTTCAAGTCATCCTCATACAGTCACGACCCATACACGGTAGATGGTCAAGATTTGACTTGTGTTTTCTATTGCCTCTCTCGATGAGAGCGTCATACAGACAAATTGTGGTATGCTTATAGGATAAGCTGCAATTCAGGCATAAGATGTCTAAGAGCACACATTCTGGGCACACACTCTACAAATTTAAGGAAACTTCCTCAGCCCAGCATGCTCTTCTTCTTTCTCTTTTTCTTATTTGTCTCAAGAATAATGAAAACTTTCTAAGAAGCTTTTCATACATGTTTTATTTGGGAGTCAGCATGAGCCAAGGTACTCTAACTCTCAGCTAGAAATGGGCCAAGATGCCATTCACATTAGTTTTCATCGGTTTATCAATTGAACACTAATTGTTGTAAGAGCTAGGAGGCATACACAGGCTGGCTAAGAGCCATTGTCAGATCTTGGGTAAGACCCAACTATTGCCATTCCTTGGGTGATTGTTCTTAGGATCGAACAAATTTTCCCAGTGGAGTACACATCGAACATCTTGACGTTAATGGACGAGTAAGAGTCTTATCATTTCGGAGAATTAGGGTGTCATTTTTGTACTTTATGTTTCTAGTGCGACGCTCAAGTTGAGTTTTTGATACTCTTGCACTTACATCTGTTGATCTATACCATGGATTTTAGAGGCAGCAAACAGTTTAGACAGCATGGCTGTTGATACGAGCTAGGCATCTCATTTGTGTGGATTTCTTGCTCTCTCTATAGCACTACGAGTGTCTATGGCATCATAATTTTGGGGTACGACCCAACGGGTGCTTACTAAATCACCCCATATGCATTGAGGATCACAATTTGATCTTTTATACTTTCAAGGAAAGAATTCCATAATCTACCACGCGGTAGCAAAAAAATTCAACTTTTTAAGTTGATTCTCATCATTCTGTACACGGTTAACTAGGTTGGTTACGATTACCTGCTAGTTGCGCAGTTCTACAAAGGGTCTTACCAAGGCATTTGACTGTGTAGCTTCTACCCAACGCGTTGGATTGCGAAGGCAACATCTAGGGTTTCTAGCGCAATGTTGCTTGTTTTTTCACACATGGACGACGTGTTTCTCTGTATTTGAATACGGGTAAGTGAACATTCAGTTCAATCTCCAGGTACACATCTATTGATTTGGTGTTATTCCAATGTCTAGTATGCATTGCTTGGTTTTTTCAAGTCGTTTAAATACGCTTGAATATTTCAAGGCCATGCCAAGGGCATGTCAAAACAAGTATTTTGGGCCGTATTGTCCAATGTACATTATGATGTTATGAATCCACTTGTAGGATTCCATTTGGCACATGTTGTCACATGGGATACAACATGGTCTAGGGACTCAAGGGTGAAAGCATGTTAACCTGTCGCGCTTTTTGTGCTAGTTAGCAGTTTCAAGTTAGCACATCTTCGAAAAGTTGGGCGTTCGGTAAATTTTTTACAAATAATATCAAAATTTGTCGGCGGCTGTACATTTGGATTCCTTGTTTCAAGTGCTTTCTATTGATATATCATATGTCATAGATCTTGGAGATGTAGCTCAAGTTATTGTACTAGTTAGCATATGTCAAAATTGTGCTAGTTAGCATTGTCCGGGACATGAAAAAGCATGACAGGTTAACATGCTTTCACCCTCAAGGAGTTCGGTTTATCCAGTGTGGAGCAAGGATAATGAGGGTCCCTCTCACTCCCGTCGTAGAGTGTTTGCAATTATTTCCATGCACAATTACATCTTGTACTTGAAGAATGTCATTTTTTAAACATTCTTACATGAGACATATTCCACATGTGGAGGATATGAGTCTCTGGGACTGACATTGGTGCCCACTATTTAAAAAATGTGTCATGACAGAGTCCCTAGGTGCTGGTCACATATGTTTTCTAGACCATTTTTAGCACGACATATCAGGACCATTTTCGTTGCCAGATTTGTTGGATACTTAGAATGACTTGTCCAAGTACAAGTACTACTAAACAATATTACAGATGGTTGTTTATACATATAGCAAGGCTTTGAATTGTTAATGAAAAAGTTTCATTGTTTGTACCTAGAAGTGATCAATGTTTCACCTTCTATTATGGTTCAGACGTTTCAGCAAGGCTTGCAAAAGATTGCAATTGAAAGTATAGTAGTTTCTTTTTAGAACTATTTACATTCCTTTTTAATGTGTGCTAAGCGCATCACGTTTTCCATAAGTATTGGCAAGAATCACCATGGATATACAGGTTCGGATTTGTTTTTTGCTAAATGCATGCACACTAGGTGTTATGGGCCCTAGTGTTTAGCAAAGACTGATTTGGAACGGCATGCATATTCCTCAAGTTGTTGCTTATGAAGCTTTTTACACAATAAGTGAAGTATCTCGATGAGATTACTGTTTAGGTCTATCAATCACCAATAGAGGTCATGGCTCATTTTGGATGCTTGTAGATTTTTCAAGTTAACCACGAGGGTCATTCATTCCATTGTTGATTCTTCAACAATGTGGTACGATATTGTTATCCCGTTTACCAGCCATCTGGAAATTTTGGCTGTAAACCGTGGGGAAAACACACCTCAGTACTGTCACTTATCCAAGGGGATATGCAGATTACAAAGTGTAATCTTGTGCTAAAGGATATGCAAAGTGCATACATTAGCACCAAGAAATCCAATTAATAAGCATTTATTGCTCTTCTTGGAGTTTACTTAATATCAGTTATTAACACATGTTGCGACTAGGTAGTCTCTTCATGTATAAGTCACGTTCTCAACCTTGACACTCGTTAGGGTGGGGTTGTTTATTGATGAAATTTGAGAACAAGTCAAGGAATTACACTTGGCTGATGATTTAGGTCAGCAAGTTACTTTCACAGAAAGTGAAAAGCGGTACTCTTTCAGGTATATCTTTGTCGTGATAACTCGTTTAGCATGCTCATGTGCGTTCTAAATGGAGTCTACACACTAGATGGTTTCAAATGGACAACAATGTGGAAAATCAAGATGTTACTCTTGGTTTCATTGAACCTCCTGCGGAATCGTGTTCCGGTCAACCAAATAGCTGGATCCATGAAGGATGCCACTTGAGAAAACATTAGTGTTCTTAAGAAGAACCTTCCCACTTTTGTTTTCGAGGACGAAAACTCTTCTTAAGGGGGGAGTAATGTCAGGACACCAGCAAGGCCGGAGAAGACAAGGATAGGGCCGGGCTAGGCGGTGCGGAATGGGGAGTCCAACTAGGGCAAAGGGCCAAGGGCTTGCCTATAAAAAGGGTGGTTGGGTGGTGGACTCTCAGACCCTAGTTTCCCTTGTCTTACAAAAAATCTCTATATCTAGTTGACAATTGCAAGGACAATAGAGAGGTGACATATGATGTAGAAATCATGACTAGTAGTGTCTCTTCTCCAAAGAGTGAATATGCAACAAAGAAAGATATTCAAAATCCTACGATACAGAGATTTGACCAAGTGGTTGAAGAGGTGCTTAGAAGAAAAAACAATGTCCTTGGTGTAGCACTCAACCAAAGTTGCAACAAATGCTAGGGCTATAACCACCTCTTCTAAATGATGGTAGACTTGTAGTCAACTACACTCAGACAGTGCATGTGCCACAACCCACGAGAAATCAATACTCCATGGATGCAAATACGCTCATGTTCATAGAAAATCAAGAGTATGGTTGAAAGCCCATCCTCACAAGACAAGGATAAATAGTGGCTGGATCACCAGCTACGCAACAAAAAGGTCCATGCTATGAATGTGGAGGTGACCATTGGACACAAGGTTGTCCAAACAAGGGTCCATAAATAGAAGTATTTGGATTTTATGACGACTGTGGAAGTGATCATCTACTCCAATACTGTGCTAAGAATCTTGACTACAAGGGAAAAGAAACAATGAATGTTGTAGGAGTGATGTCTTCATCAAGTGGATTTGAGGTAGAACCGATGATTCCTTTAAAGGTAATGACTCGCGCTCAAGCTCAATAAGCTACCAAAAAACAAACTAGCCGAGGAACCCATATTGCTACCTCAAACAGAAACTGAAAACTTATCAGTGAGAATTTAAAGAAAATCATGGAAATCCAAAAAAAACAAAATGAAAGCAAAGAGTCTTAATGAGAAAATAAATTCAGAAACAGAACTATATCAAACAAAAGAGCTACTTAAACATGAGCAAGAAAGTAACAAAGATGCAAAGGGATTGGAAGAGTCCAAGATTGAATCAGGTGGTTCGGTCTTGGTCGAGAAAGTGAATGAGCACTTAGATGCAATTTTGAAGGCCTATGAAGTTACGCTAAAACCCAATCAAACCCAAGAGCATAGATGGATGACGTATCCTCATCCATGGTATAAAAAGAGAGACGTTGCAAATGTGCAATGATCTCATTTAGGTGGCCCAAGCTCTTATGGAACCACATGTTCAAGATGCTCCAAAAATGGAGGTGCTAATCCGCAAAAGAATCTAGGAAATGGAGAACCAAGGTGTTGTAAACAAAGACCAAGAAGAGCACGAATTTGAGGCACGTTTAGATACAAAGAAGTAGCCAATACCACAGATGGGATGGGCTCACAAGTAGTGATGCCAATTCCGGAGGTAGAAGAACCGTGGCCACAATCCTTATGGGAATTGATTAGAAACCAAAAAGATGGTAGTGCTACTTTATAGTCATCACCTATCCCTGAGATAAACATGGATCATGAATTTTTCCCAAGAGATACACAATTAGTATATAGAGATGTCGAGTCTGTCTCATCTGAAGAGAGCAAATGACACCCTCTACAAACTTTGTCATCTTTCATAGGAGAACTTGAAACAAAATCTGTGGTTAGAGTGGTAACTTCTTAGTGTAAATCCACACAAAAAAATGATGGATACCAAGAGCTTGCACGAATCGATGTCTACTCCTATATGATGCACACTTTTCCTCTCAAAATTGCTAAAAATTAGACCACATCTATGGGGCCAAATGTGGAAACACCTAGAAAAGATGGGGTTGAGAATCCCTTCACGGGACAAACTTGCAAATGAAAACATGGATGAAACTTCACCTAAGAAACCACAAATAAAACCGGTACTAGTGAATAAGGTGGGTGATTACTGTGAAGGCGAGGAAGGAAACATGACCTTACCTATTGAGTACAAAGAAGTAAAGACGGATGCGATATTAGATAGTGTGGTAGGAATTGCCATTGCAACCCAGGGGATGTGGGAAAAATGGAGAAAGCCTGCTCTTAGGAAAACTTGAATGAAATTGCAATTAGCGGTTGGATACATGAAAGATTGATAGAAATGTTAGAACAAATCATTGTATCCTTGTGTGGCATTGCGTATGAGCACACCTTCACCATAATGAATTTTGACAAAAGCAGCAACTTGGATATTATATTGGGAAGATCATTCATGAGTCACTCAAAATGGTACAAGACTGAGGATATGACTATATCTACTTGAGACACAAAGAGGTCACTACAAAAATCAGTGTCAAAGATCATAGTATAGAGATGTAGAGCAAACCTCGGAGGACTAGTTAAACTCCAAATTTGAACAGGAAAAGAAGGTACCTGCTTGGTTGCAAAGCAAAGCGCACATTTGGATGTACGGGGCATCAAAATGTGGGAATCTTAGAAAGGAAGATGCATCCTAGCGCGTTCAGTAGAAGATAAAGGTTACACTAAGGAAACATTTCCAGAGGATTTTCTTAAACCTTTTGGATGGGAGCAATTACTGGTGACTCTTCACGTCTGCGTAAATGAGGTGACCAACACCAAATTTTGCGACAAAGATGGCTATGATATAAGACCCTTTCTAATGGTTTCAGTAGTCCATGAAACCAAAAAAATTTCTAAAACAATTGAGAATGAAAAAAAAGTGATTACAAACGAATTATGGACAAAGTTTCTATACGGGATCCTCCACATGATGCTGAAGATGAACTTTCTACTAATTATGACATAACTTCCCTATTTACGTGATAAAGATGTGAAGGAAGCTAACGAGGTTTGTGAGTGTGAAAGCAGAAAAGGTGAGACAGATAGCTATGTCATGGAGTATGGTGCCATAGTCCAAATGAAGCAAGCCAAGAATATGTCATCATTGACATACGTGAAGAATTGACAAAAGATGTTTCAAAGAAGTCGACTCTAGAAAAAGCGCAAATGAAAGCAGATGAAGGAGCAAAGTTTCCAAGTTCAACGTCAAATGTTCAACAAACGCAACATCAAGAGAAGAACAAGGATAAAGAATAAGATCGATCGTCTCCTGCAAAGATCAAATTCAGCATATGCAGAGAAACAGGACTCAAAATCACATGTTCAGCTATGATAGATCCAAAAGCCACAAAGAATCTAATGTCTTACGGAACATGGATAATGATGGGAAAGCCGCCAATCAACAAGCTAAAGGACATAGTGTACACAAGTTCTAAGATGAAAATCTCTAGCTTTGGAGTGACAGAAGCCGTACTCAAGTTGAGTACTGAGAGTACAAGGATACTTTCCACATAATTGACTCCCAAAGAGAGTCTGCTCCTAACAGAAAGCTAGAGGAATATCTTCTTTCAACAACAACCAAAAGATTCAACAACGACAACAGTAAGAGTCCATGAAGCTTCTCAAATCCATGCGGAGAAGAAATCGCAAACCATCGACAGAAAAAGGTAAAGCTAAGGTAAATACTGAAAAAGATCAACCTCACAAGACGACTTTACCTTCAATGAGCCTCCATCAAACTTCCCGTGAATCTTCTACATCAACAACCATACCATCAACAATGTAATGAAAATTGAAGCAAACTGAGTCTATCAACCAAAGTTTCCATCACAAAAAAGCATACAGAAGAAGCCAAAGAAACTCAACCAACTGTTGGTATCCAAAGAGCACATCAAAGTGAGATATCCAATTTGGATATTCTTTTAGATCTAAGGTCTCTAGTTTTAGTTTTGTAGCCTACCAAGAGATTTTGGGCCTCTTTGATAGCTCTATCTCATGCTTTGAAGGCTAAGTGGCATTCCTGGAAAGACTTTTCAAAAATTTCCTTGATACCTTCCTTAACAATATTGATTTCCAAAAGAGTTTGATCTATGTGAGACCATCCAACCCACTCTTCCATTTGGAAATCACATAGAATAAGAGAATGATCAGACATAAGCAGAGAGGAATCCTTGGAGCACCTTATTTGCCAATGATCTCGAAGGAGTCTAGAGCTCATGTAGTCTCTATCCAATTTGGCTGCTCTGAAGAAGTTTCGTGTTGTCTATTGTTCCATGTGAATCTTGTGTCAAAAGAGATGAATCCTTGTCAGAAGAGATGTCCAGTAGACTAAGACAACATAGTATATTTTGGATGCACTCCATCCCTCAATGGACTCACCCCTTCTTGTGGTTGCTTAGCCTGCAGGACGTCATCCAAGATTTTTTTTCTTGAAGTCTCTTGATATTGTTTCCCATGTTCGATTGAATCTTAACTCCAACTCACCCAAAAATTTGTCAAGAACTCTTAGGATTGTGTCATGCTAAATTTTCTTTGATTTCTTCTTCTACTTCTCATTCTTCAAAAAATCTTGTTACCTCCCCTTCATAACCCTATTATTCTTCTCCTTATTCCCTTGTGCCAAATTCTCCGATGGGTTTCTTATCAGTTAATGGACAATTGAAATCTAGTAATACTATATCGAACCCCTCTAATTAAGGTTTCATTGATTGATTATGAACTTCTCTCACTCTTCACCCCATGATGTGGGTCATGGAAGAGCCTTCATATCACGAAGGAAACTCTATTTTCCTAACATCCTTTCTAAGGCCACATACTATTCCCTTCTCATTATTGAGTATTTTCATAAGATTAGTTTAATCTACTCTATTATTATATTTAATTATCATAATTACACTAGTAATCACTAGATCATGACAATAAGGAAGGGATTCTCTTTAATTCCAAAGACCCCTAACTATCTCATGTAGTCAATATTAATTACTACAAATCGGAGCAAATAACAAAATCTACAAACATAAGAGAACAAAATACTTAATTGCTTCTTGTCAAAATCTTTAGACTTGGAGCGTAGTCTATGCTTTGATACCACTGCTACAAACGGGACTGTAGAGAGCCTTCCAAAATAAAGAAATAGCAAGCTATATACAATAAAATAGATCAATCAACATACTTGGATAGTCGTACGAGCACATAATCAAGCTATACACGATATGAGAGAGACAACGAGCGAGGGAGAGCGTGCAAGTGCACCTCCTAGAGAAGAGTGCTACACCGGCACGGCAAGAGAGGAGAGAAGTGAGGAGGGAAGAATAGACAGAGGCACTGGGTGCAATCCTCCCCCCCCTGCAAGAGTGAGCATTTTCCTCTTGCACGTACTAATTTATGGATCTCTTGAATGTTCAAAATGGATTTAAATCAATCAACCGGACATAAATAGCCATAGCTCCTAAAGAGCGCTTAAATAATGAAATGTCCATAAATGTGACATCCTTTCACATAGCCCTTAGCTTTTGCCATGTGTCACCTGCAATAATTAAGTGATTTTCTATTTCCATTACAATCATAGCTTGGCCTGCGGTAGGGCGACGTCGTCGCGGCTTGGCTGGTGGTGCAAGCGAGAGTGGTGGATTATCCCTCGCGCGGCTCGGTGTCCCTTGAGTGGAGGGCCCTGCAGCCCCAGTCATGCCCTCCATGTTCCATCTTTACAATCCCCCCCCCCCCCCCCAATTTTTGGGCTTGCTGGAGGTTGCCTATCCTTGCCTTGTACAAAAATGGCGACCATTGCTTTATGCATAATCTGTGCCCCTGATCTGGTGAGGTGGTCGACTCTAGTGGCAACGTTGTGTCCCGCTGGAGGCATCGCCAATTGGGGAGAAAGGGACGAGGCCCGTCAGGATTTTTGTCCATTCCTTGTCGGCCTCCTTGTGCTGGCTTTGTGATATGGGTTGGATCATGCTCGTGTCTCTGTTCTTTTTGTTGGTCATGTACAGAATTGTGGACAGCCATGCACTGTCCCTTTTGGATGGCATGTGGTCTTCTCGGATTTATAATTCTTGGTTTGGTTTAGAGACTCTCCGAGGCAACGTGCGTACCGGTGGAAGCGGTGCCCTATTGATGGCAACTTGGGTGGGTATCATGGTGATGGGGAATTCTGGCAGGAAAGCGGGCCTCTGCAGCAGCCAGCAGCCGACGTCCAGAAGACGTTTCACGGTGGCTGCGAAAGAAACCACTCAGCCGGCCTCGTCCTCTAGCGGCGGCGGCACAGCTCTGCAGGAGAGTAGCTCCAGCAGGTCGCCAGCTGCGCCCAGCTTTGAAAGGGCCAGCTTCATGTTCGGTGAGTGAGCTTCGTTTGAGAGAGAGAGAGAGAGAGAGAGAGAGAGAGAGAAGAAACTCGATCTATCCAGACGTGATTAGAGCAAGAGAGAGGGCATGTTCGGACACTACGTGTGAAAGGACCTCTTCCAAAGGTCACTCTTCCCTTAGAGAGAGCATATACATAAGATTCCTCTTATTTTAAATAAATAAATAAATAACTATTTGTGGCACACATACTTCTTAAATAGCTTAAAAACCAATAAATTCACTCCCCAGATAGTGTAAAGAAACTCTAAAGAGAAGAAAACGCCAACAGAAAGCTAGAAGAATAGCAAGGTGCAAATGTATTTACCCACCTCTTTATATATATATATATGTGTGTGTGTGTGTGTGTGTGTGTGTGTGTGTGTGTGTGTGTATAGACAAGTCCTCCACTCATTTGAGATGTTTTGAAAGGATTTCTATTTTTTTTGAGATTGGGGAGGCCTACTTACATGATCATCCGTAATTTTGTTCTCTCATTTTTAGATCATGTGGACCCTTTCCGCCTGACTACAACCAACATAACGCATATGCTAGATTTTGTGGATCGCTTCTTTGGTGACATTGCCACCCCTAGCATCTTTCTTCGTCTTCCATGGGATCTAATGGAGGATGAGGAGTGCTACAAATTGCGGATCGACTTACCGAGCTTTGGAAAAGAGGATGTGAACGTTCTTATTGAGGATGGAGTTCTTGTCATAAGCGCTGAGAAGAAAAAAGAAGAGGGAGATCAACAAGAAGACAAAGACCAATTAAAAGAGGGTTTGCGAGGGCGCCAATCATTTCACACTCGGATTACTCTGCCCAAGCACATCGAGGTGGATAAACTAAGTGCCACAGTAGTTCATGGATTGCTAGAGGTGTGCATTCCTAAGAAGAAGGTGGAGAAGCAAGTTAAGGAAGTTAAAGTGGAGTAGATTGTTTGTGTGGCAAGAGAGCCAAAGGTTTGCAATTCCAAGGATTTGTATTTCCATATGAATTGGACGTGTTTGAATTTTGTCTCTACATAAAACTGTTATAAGATATTTTTAATGTGTCGAAAGGAGCTAGCTTGGTTGCTTGAGCCTTCATCTGTCATGACCCGGGGCATGGGTTAGAATGCTTCGTATCATGCGAACGAGAATGCTCGTGTCAGAGATCATATGTAGGAGTTATGGAAGGCCAAAAATCTTAAATTTATCCTCCCCCATTTTGGGGGGGAAAGTGCATCTTTTGACCACTCTTACACCTCTCTTACACACCCACCATTCTTGCACACATGGCATGTATCTATTTGTCCAAATGTTAATCACCTCCATAATCTCATGGAAAATAAAGAGGCCCTCCTAGACCCCATCCTCTTCCTAATGGAATGGACAGTGACGGGCCATGGCCAGGGGTGCCTTTAGAGCTGGGCCGCATGGGCCATGGCGGGGAGGGGAGAAAAAGAGAATTTGTGGCTCACCGATTGACCGGGGAATTGTTGAGCCCTCCGGTGGTGTTGTCGTGGTTCGGGCATAGGAAAGATAAAACTTTTTTTTTTCCAAAAACCGGCTATCATTAGCCCCTCCCCTTTTGGCTAGAGGCATTCATGTCTTGAGCCTTGCCTTTGATTCTTCTTCAGCTAATCTGTAGGAGGCCGATATTGAGTTGCCTTTTTGAACTAGCCATTCCATTTGGACATTGGTGAGATTTCTTGGATATCCATGAATCTACAACAGGTCCGGATGATAGCTTGTCCCTTGGAATAGTGCGGGCTAATTAAATGCAAAGCCCATGGCTTTCATAACTTTATGTCAGTGTCCTCCTGGATCCCAAGTGAAGAATAGGATCATTATCTGCAATGTCTGAACAATAAAATTTGTATGCCAAATTGGACCAAATTTGTAACCATAAGTAGCGAGAGGAAAAATGAGCATCTTGGCTCCTGCAAAGGTAGAACTGAAGATTATGATTCCCAAGAGTGTGCCAAGAATCCACCATATATGGCCGCCTTGTTGGTGTGGTGAGCTCCAGTTGTCTTCAAAATCTTTCTTATTGTTCGCGAGACTGGAAAAACCAACAAGCATATCATGCTCCTCTTGGGTGTGCTCAAACATGTCAGTTGTCTTTTCTGATGTTCATAGTAAGCCACATACCTTGCGGCTTAAGCACAGGCGTAATCCACTCACCTCTCTCCAAAGAGAGGACGCACTATTTGTAAAAAATTGCACCAAATTGGGGATGAGACCTTCATTCTTGCATTCTATTAGCCTTTTGTCTATCCATGGCTCCTTAACTTTTATCTCCATGCTGATCTTACCCCTATATGTCTTAGTGGTCAACCATAGCCATAGGTCTGATGCATCCCATGCAAACACAATGTTGCGTTGTGGAGGAGTCTGGAACATCCTTAAAAGCTTGGAAACATGTTGATCATCAAACTTACTCTAAACATCCTCACATAAACTGGAGGCATTACCCATCTCCAAGTTTATAACACCTTTCAATAGATTAGAGGCATTACCCATCTCGAGGTCTACGACACTACACAATAAAGTCTTGCTCGGCTGCCAAGCCTATGGAACAATATCCAGCTCCAAACCTTCATTCATACTTACCTCTTTGTTATGGTCCTCTGGTGAAACTTCCTTGATGCAGGATGCCTTCAGCTTGCTACACTGTTCGTGGTCCATGCTGGTGCACATGCTTCTATTTTCAAAGCCCTCCCCTTTGCTTGATGCATTGTCCATCTTCTGCAAAGCCTTGCTATAGCAGGCTCGTATTCCTCTTCTCTAGTATCTTCCATGCTCTTTGCATTTCTCTTACTCTGACGAGGCTTGATCAACACTTTACACCTTCGTACCCTTACTGCCCAATGTTGTCGATTGATCGCTTTGGTGTCTATTTTATCCAAGGTTAGCGATGTACTAATGTTTATAACACGATTTTCTTGACTTATCTCCTTCACTGGGGTAGCATCTTTTGCTTCTTTAACCTCTTGTTCCACTGCTTCAGTCCTTTGAACCAACTTCTCACTTGACCCTTCTTCTATTATCTTCATCTTGACCTCTTTTCTTGCTTGTGGTTTCCCTAGCCCCAATTGAGCAGCACGGAGCCTTGAAGGGTGTTTAGGGGTCGTCTCTCTTGTTGCCCCGCCCCGGACCGCCTCAGTACCTTGTAAAGACCTTGAGACATCTTAGGGTCCTCTTTGATTTTGACATTGCCTCCATGCAAACCGATGTCTGAGAGCACTTCCTCTAATGCTTTGATGACACTTTTTGACTCACTCATTGGCTTTAAGGCCCATGCAAAACATATTTACAAATGAACCACCTTTTCAATTATTCTACAGAGTGCATGGAGTGTACAAACGTGAACTCTACATAGGGGAATATCAAGCACTGGCCGAAAAGATTTATCTTGAAGATGTATGTTGGGCTCTACTCCATTGCACACTCTCAAGAGATTGTGCATCGGCCATGTCGTATAAACACGGATTTGCCACAGATGCACCATGTGTTATGTTGTACATGCACTGAAGAGACTTTAAGTCGCCTGCCATGTGCCATTTGACTTTGTAGTCACCAAATCCTTCCACTGAAAGCACACCTCTATTTCTTTGGTCACTGATAATAGAAGGAATCTGGGTTTGACTAAAAACCCAACAGAGGATTACAAAATCTTCTTTATTGACCTTTATGTTAAAAAAAACACATAAAGCCAAGAACCATACAAGCAATATTTTTGTTATTATAGATTGAACCAAGTATACCTCAAATGAACCTAGCGTCAAAATATTATTTTTGGACTACATGCTAAAATATCGTGGGTCCTCTTTGGTTATTGATAGATCAAAATCTATGTTCATGAGGTTAATGTGACTCTCTCTAGCTTCTTGTTCTTTAGGGCCTTGCACTTGTCGAGCTTCAAAGCAAAGCTGAGAACCCCATTGCACTCCTCTTGACTCATACCAAAGAAGTGAACTGCATATCTTTGCAATGCTTCAAGATCAACAAAGATTTTGTTATGCTTGTTATATTGCATCTCTCTCCTCCCCTTGCCTATGAATCTTGCTTCAATATGGAATGGTGATCCAAGTTTCACAAACACCTCATCGTTTACGTGTTTATGTGAATCCTTTATATGTGATAGCATTGGAAGCAATGATCCTCTCTATAATTTATTTTGAGACTTTTTAGATTTGAAGAGAGCCATGTATCTCATCTGCACGATGCCACTAGCATCAAGTATTTCTTGCACTTCCATTGGCTCCAGTTGTTTCAATTTATCAAAAAAACTTTGAGTTATCATCTCTTCAACTGCATGTTTTGGAACTAGACAACTGTAATGCACACCGGCATTGGAACCTACTCCGTTCAAGTTTGGATGTATCAAAGACTTGCAAAGAAAGCACCATGCGTCATGATCAGTAAATAAGAAAGTGTAAAACATATATATGATATAAAATCAAAATGAAACTTTGAGTTACCTTAAAGCTCGTATTTGTTTTCTCAAGCCGCAACTACCAACCTTCATGTTCTCTATGTTACATAGATCTCGTTTTCTTTTCCGGCTCCCAAGCACGGTGTCTTTCATACAAAAATTTGTGATCTTCTTCCCAAGGCTTTGGATTGTCTCTTTGTTTGATGAAATCTTCTGAGCGCATGCTTCATTAAGTTTCTTCAACTGCATATTCTTCATCACTAGGAGGTTTATTTGCTTTTTTGTATTCGATCCTCACATTTCCAAATGTTCAATGTATCCCAGTAGCCCATCCTTGTCATCACCTAGAAATGTGAAAGGTAATTGATATTAGCAAAGGGAGATGGTGCATTTTTTGTAGGATCATTTGGGTAAATATACCCATCGGTCCACAAATCCAAATGATGTTCCTTGTTTGTCCTTCTAAGTTCTTTCTCCCGTTGAGATAAGAAAGAGTCCTTCCTACATTTCTACAATGGTGCGTACTCTTGCTATACATCAATGTGAAGACGATGTGTGTTCTTTCTTCATTTGAGTGTTGTAGATAAAGGGGTTGAGAATTGCAAGTTCAAATTGATGTTTTCATAAAAAGCCGAAGTATTGTCCATTCCTATGACTAACAAAATATCTCAACTTTTGGTAGCAAAGGCTTGGAAGCTTGTGTTTGAAATCACTGTACTCCCATGTTTAGAGTTGATACAGTTCCTGTAGATTATGTTTTTGGAGGGAACGCTTGTAAATTGGTGTTTCAAATCATTAGTCATATAGCTATTTAGATTCCTGACAAGAGAATGAAGGACAAGAAAAGAAGGCGGCGGCTCCCTAACAATAAATGTCATTTTGGTTGTTTATTGGTGCAAAAAATCATCACCTAAAATATACTATTTAGCAGTTTCATTTTCTCTCTCTCTAAGATGACATGGAGCTTCTTACAGGGCCCAAAAGTGAGTCCAAAGTATGAAAAATGTAAATGAAAGAATTTGGGCTCAATATTATTATCCATACTAGGCAAAAGGTAGGTCCTCACTTACTAAAATTACATTATTTTGGCATTGATGTGGCAATACAATAATAGAAAATCTTTGGTGCTCATGATGTCTTAGCAAACTCCCCACTAGGAACCATTTTCACCAATTTCCTTCTCTTCTTTGCAAATCACGTAGACCTAGGTTTGGCCAATTGTAACAGTCTTCCCTTTGCTTGTGTAGCAATGTTGGGCCACTTTGGGATAGCCATGACCTTCCTTTTCCTTGATGACTCTTTAGAGAAGAGGGGCTTTACTACCCTCTTCCCACCTTTGATGTGGATGAGCTTTTTGTTCAGAATGTCAACATAGAAGATTTCTACTTTAGACACACTTACTAGTGTTGTGTCACTCATTTAAGGATTTCAAGAGATCTTGTAAAGCTATACTCAATGGGGGCACCATTCAATGAGGAAAAAATTTCAAACATAGTGGCCTCTACACTACCTCCTCGTGCATTAGAGGGGAGGTTGGACACTGTGACAAAGTGGAGACGTAAAGAGAACCGATGAAAAAGGTGAAATTTGTGCACAATAAGAGGATTGAAAGGGGGTGCCTATTCAATGCCTCTTGTACCTAGCTCCTCTTGTGGATTGCAGGAGAGAATGGTTGGTGTGTGTGTGTGTGTGTGTGTGTGTGTGTGTGTGTGTGTGTGTGTGTGTGTGTGTGTGTGTGTGTGAATTAAGAGAGAAGTGCAAGAGTGTGTGTCAAAGAGAGGAAGAGTGGAAGGAGAAGGAAGGGATAGCTCCAAGAGATAAGAGAACCTTAACCCACAACCAATGCTCACAAATCAATGCACTCACTCCAATGATTAAAAGGTCACTAGCCTAGCATTCATGCAACTCAAAAACAATCACAAGCTACTCAAGATAAATAAGAAAAAAAAGCCTATCCAATCCAAGGAAGAGACATATCACATCCATGTAATCACACATCCCACATCTAAAATTCAACAACGAACAAAGGTAGATCATGACATGCCTCACAAATACCAACTAGTGGTAACCGTTGCACCAAGTGCACAATCAAGGTAAGTTACAACATGGAGAAGATCAAGTGATTTATACATGTCCAATTCTAAGCTTGAGTCTCTTTAGAAAGCCTTCTCAAGATGATTACTTTAGAGATTTTATAGTTAAGGAGGATAATAAGAGGAGACAAATCTAGATGCCCTGGGAGCCACCACCTTGTCCTTGTTGATGCCTCCTAGAAGCTTCACCTTGCCACTTTAAATGATCATCTTCACCACTTTACTTGAAGGAGGTGAGCTTTAACCTTGAAGAATTTGAGATAAGTTGGTCCTTTATCTCAAAATTTGATGGTGGAAAGAGGTAAAGAACGAGGAGTAATAATGAGCTATGTGTATCTATGTGAGTGTTCGTAACACATGGGAGTAGAGAGGTGAAGCAATAAGTTTTTTTTTCATGTTTTTGCGTTTCTTAGAATGAGAGAGAGTGAAATTTTGAATGATTAATAGGGTTTTTTTACTGATTCTTTAATTGCTCACGTCAATTTCAAGATTTCTAGTCATGGAGTTGTGTATGTAGCTAGTGCACACACATACAATGGAGAGGAAGGGGATGAATTGAAATCATGAAATCTTGGGAGGGCTGATTAGACAAGGAAAATGGAATAGAAATTATTATAAAAAAGTGTGTATGTGAGTAGGATGGTGAATAGGGTTGATAGGTTAAGATGGGGTGAGACAAAGAGGTAAAGCAAGCCAATTTTGAACTCAAAACCCTTCAAACTGGTCCACAATGCATTCCCTACAAATTTCATTGATAAAGGATAGGGGAGGTGGTGGTGGAAGGTCTAGAAGGACCTACGGATGGTGGGGTACTCTTTTCCTTCAAAAAAATGGTGAAAATGAGAACAATTAGGTCGGCATTTTCTCTTTTCCTCATGTACCGTGGAGCGAAATATAACTAGAGAGGTATCGTTTGCACAAAGCTAGTATAAAAGGCTCATCTAGGGGGCTTGAGCATCAAAATAAGCCAAAAAGTTAAGAAAGAGGGTCAAAACTAGGAAGTAGACCAAAAATCACACTATGAGCCAAGAAACTTGGGTTTGATCCACCAAAAAGGAAAATGGATCATGATCCATAGTCGCACAAGCTGAAAAATATTTACATCATCAATGTTTGTATACAAGGGGTGGCTGTTGGGAAAAATCTCAAGTGAAAATCACACCAAAGTTGGATTGTGCGATCCATCATTTTCACTCAATAGACCCAAAATTGATGCTACAGGTTTCCTAAGGGAAAGAAACCAATTTGTGCTTTTAAAATTGAATTTGTATCAATCAAAGTGTGTCAACCACTCTCAAAAGTGTTTCAAATTTTGGAATCAATAAATTTGCACAAGTGGTGAAATCTTAGAGGAGTAAATAGCAAGAACTTAAAACCTTTGAGCATTGTTAAATTTTCAGTTGAAGACTCAAGGTGTTCCATTGCATTTGATAGGACCGGGAAGGAGGTAATCAAAATCGCTAAGTTTAGGTAACATGTTGCAATTATGTCTTGTCCTCAATTGCATAATTTTGATGTTTCTAAGATCATGACAATTTTATTAGTCTAGGAATCTAATTCAAGGGGATAGAGTAAGCACCATGTCAAATGAAGACAATGTAAATCAAAGTTTTCAGAAGCCAGTGGAGACCATTTTGTAAAGAACTCTGTGAAATTCTTCATCTGAAAATTCCTATCAAATTATTTCTAAGACATCAACTTACGCGAATTTTTAAGAGCAAATACGTGGTCATTGGAACTTTTAGTTCCAACCCAAAGATAGTGCTTTTGCAATTGTAGAAGTTTCTCAATAATGAGCAAGGTAAAAAGATATATAAAGACTTGATGGAAAAGTGGACAATAGGAACAATGACTATAATGGAGATAGATATTTGATGACTATGAAATTAAATATCAAGTTGTGTTTTACCCATACATAGTCAATCAATGGGGCATGATGGGTACCAAAGATAAGCTAGATGAGGAAACAGAGGAGAAGCCTCTAGTCAAAAAACCAAATGCTAGGCTCATTAAAACAAATGAAGCCACAAGAGCTTTGAAGTATTATGTACACATGGGCTTTTATATATTCATAATCAAATACCAACATAACTTCTACATGTGCACACAACCTAATGCTATGGAAATGTCAAACCATAAAAACTTGCATTTGTTTACATACAAATATTGTCAAGGTGTGCAAGTCCTATTTGTGGACAAGTATAGGAGAGAGTACAATACCATGGAACCAAATGATTTGGAAAGGTATTCCTATATGGAAACTCTGATCTCAACATACTATGGCACTCTATTAAAGCAAGAAAGAAACCAATGAACATGATAGGAATTCTACCAAGTTCAAGTGGTTTAGATCCAAATCAAATTTCTCTTGTTAATGTTGGAATTAGGGTTGCAAGAAAACACACAGATCTTGGAGAAGACGAAGGAATCTCAAGGCACATAACAATGAGTATATTACTTAGTGTGCAATGGAAAGATAGATAGCCCTAGAGTGATGGGTGTATATACAATGCACGGGACAAAAACCTCCTAGTGATGGAAAAAATGCCCCGATGTGTGTTCACATGCATCACTACCACATGTATATGGTAACAAATCCCCCCGTGGCTGTGATGGGGTGAATGAGAGCTGGCACATAGAGTATAGTGAAGTGACATGCCCTGTGAGGACATGATCAATCCACAAAGAGGAGTAAGGCCGAAGCTTTGCAGAAAGCTTTGAACATCTCACGAGACTATACCTTTGTGAAAAAATCTGCAACATTGTTCTATGTTGGCACATAAGCCAAGTTGATCTCTCCTGCTGAGAGCCTCTCCCTGACATAGTGGTAATGCATCTCAATGTGCTTTGTGCAAGCATGAAAAAAGTGGGTTCCTTGCAACTGCCAATGCACTCTGACTATCAGTGTAGATAGTGTTGGCAGTGTCCTGTCCAACACCCAAATCAGCCACATAAGACGCCTGAGCCATACACACTCAACCGTAGCTGTGAAGATTTCCCTGTACTCGGTCTCACCATTGGAAGTGGCCACAGTAGGTTGCTTCTTACTCAACCATGAGATACATGAACTTTCGAGCATCTTGAGGTGTCCAGCCACATATGATGCATAATGGAAAAGTCCAAATAGAGATGTGATGTGGGGCCTACTCTTGGCACATAAGAAAAGAGAAAATGCCAACCTAATTGTTATCACTTTCACCATTTGTTTGAAGGAAATGAACACCCCACCACCCATAGATCCTTCTAGACCTTCCTCCACGACCTTCCCTTTCCCTTTATCAACAAAATTCGTAGAGAAATCATTGGGGCTTGCTTTGGAGGGCTTCTTTTGCCCCCCCCTCTCTCTCTCTCTCTCTCTCTCTCTCTCTCTCTCCAAGTTCACCCATCAACCTCCTCACCATCCTCACTCTCACACACTTATTCTAAATCAAATCTAATCCCATTTCCCTTATCTAATCATCCCTCCCAAGCTTTCATGGTTACGCTTCATCTCCTCTCTCTCCCTTCTTCCATACAACTCCATCGTTAGAATTCTTGAAATTGACATAAGCAATTATAAATTCATAAAACCTCATCTTAACCATCCAAATTTTCACTCATTCTAAAAAAGCCCAAAAAAAACCTTCTCCATTTACCTCGCTACTCCCATGTGTCACATGATGTGACACACAGATAGCTCACAGTTACTACTCTATCTTTGCCTCTTTCCACCATCAAATTGTGAGATGGACCTTCTCTCTTACTTCCCTCTTTCTCTCATGTAGTTCACCACAAGAAGAATAGAAATCCCTATTAATCCTCTCATTGTGCACAAATTTCAACCTTTTCATCGTTTCTCTCACCTTCTCTCTTACTTCCCACATAAACAGATGTAGATTATTTTTTCCTAGAGTCCACAAGAGAAGCTAGTAACCTTCTCTCTTACTTCCCACATAAACTATCATAATAATCAATATCTAATTCTCCTAAATTATTTTCTCATATTAAACTGATCATTTAATGTGGAGAAGTGCCAGGGGAGAAAAAGCTAGAATATTGGTTAAGCTAGCAGACCGGCCACAGTAGGGATCCAAAGGAGGGAAAATAGGGATCCAAAGGGGGGGCCATCTACAAAAGAGCCATGTGCAACAATGGGCTAAAAAGATCCTAAGGTTCAGCCCATTAAGACTTCCAAAATGCTAAGGTTCCAAAATTCAAAAGTTGTGTCCAAAGGTCAACCCTAGGGAAAATTGGATGCTTTGTGTGTGCCCTAAAAGTCTTTGCACATCCCTACATGGGAGGGGGCAAGCCCTTCTTCTAGGGGATGAGAGAGAAAGCCACACACACACACACACACACAGGCTCCCTTTACACAAAGGGAATGAGGGACACATGTCAGCTCCCTAGCCCAGATTCCCACAAGGTGTGCCAATTTCTATTGGATGACCCTTGAAGTGGACCAATGAGAATTAAGCTAGAGTAAATCTAGTTTAATTAATTTAAAAACATTTAACAACAGAAACCAATGAGAATTAAGTCTCCTAGAAGACTATTGGGCAGTCTCCCAAGGGGTCCAATAAGCATTCAGGAGCCCCATGGCTTGCCTGATTCCTATTGGCCAGGAGGCAAAGGAGTCCAATGAGAGTTTAGTTTAATTATTTAAATACCTAAAGCTCTCACAAAAGGGGAAAGGGGGACACATGTCAGAAGGCTATCACTTATGCTGCTTAATGGTGATAGGCTAGCCCTGGGGAGGTCCAATGGGATGAGAGCAAGAGCATTTAGCAAGAGGGCTCGCCCAAGAGAGAGGGGGGGCTGATTTTTGCAAGTCATTTACACACACACAGTCTATGTGTGAAGAAAAGAAGACTATCTCTTCCCAAGCTTTAATGGAGAGCTCATCACCTACTCCAAGCTTGTGAGATAGAAGCCTACATCAACACTCTCTTGGCATGTGGATGCAAATCCAACCAAGAGCCAAGCTTCAATGCATGCTTATCTCCTCCACCAATCTAAATCTATGCTAATATGAGTGATTATGTGAGGAGATGTACATCTTTCTCGTAAGATACTCCTTCTTCCTCTCAATCTACTCTCATACCCTGCTAGCTCTCACCATCTTCGAAGGTGTGTGAGGTCTTGGGTCTGAGAACAGGGATAATTAAAGTTGTGTTTGTTAAGTGTTTTGCTTAGTGCATGAAGCTTTCATCTTCATTGCACTAGCTAGTCTTGAAGGAACACAGAGAATTGTATTGTACAATGTCTCTCTTGATGGGAGAAACCATAATACAAAGCCTTTTGGAGGGGGGACCGGATCCATGCAAATCTGGTCCTCAATTGTTGTCATTAGCTTAATTTCTCTCTCTTTTGAAAGTATTGTCGATGCTATCTAACTAGGTGTTATGCTTTTTGTTGCTCTCTCCACCCAAGCACTCTTGTAATTCTCATTAGGAATCTATTCTAATGAAATGCCCACTATGTTCATGCTAATTTCCGCTACACATAAGTTATTAGGCCATTAAATGTTACATTGGTATCAGAGCTCAAGGTTTCTCTTTTCTTGCTCAAGAAGGGAGGTCCTCAAGCTAGCTACAAATGGTTGGTATTATTAATTGCCTGTGAGTAAGTAGAATAGGGATTTTTCAGCCTTGCAGTGTGCCTACCTTCGTGCAGTTAACGGGGCATCACCGTCGAGAGCTATGGTCTTAATTGTGGAGTCCTACGGGGCTTGCCTACGGCTTAACCACTATTGAGCTATTAGAAGCTTGACAGGAGCCGGTGCTGTTTTGGTGTCGAAAGACCCTCTCTTCTATTCCTTGCAATTAATGGTATTCGAGCCGCGGGTACAATAGCTTGAGTGATTTTTCTAAAGGGGTAAAGAGGAGTAGCAACTAGGGCTTGAAGTGCCAAAGTACACCTAAAAAGTTTACACCTAAAAGTTGTTAGAATGGCTAACAATAGTAAAGAGAGTGAAATTAATGTTGATAACTTTGATTTTGCTCATGAGCAAGCTACTAATGATGCTTCAATGCTTGTTAACTATCTTGTTTCTAGGCTTCAACAAGCCATGGGCAATCCATCTCTCCAACGTGAAGTGCAACGACAGCTCCGTGCTCACGGGATTCTCCAAGCTCATTACCATGACGAGAGAACACCTAGGAAGCCTCCTTGTGAGACTACCAAAAGAGGTCTCTCTCCGATTCGAGAAGAAGAAGAGAATCCATACGAAGGGCTCAAGAATTTACTTCTTGACGATGCATCTCCTTCCCAAAGGAGAACTCAAGAGCCTCCACCGAAGGAACGAGAAAGAAGCGAGTTTCCCGCCACCTCGGCGGAGATGGCTCCACGAAGACGGAGGGCTAAATGCTTTCCATCACCACCAAAGCGGAGAAGACCATCGTATTCTTCTCCTCACCACAATTCAAAGAGGGATGATAAAAAGCAAGAGAAGAAAAAGGCGAGAAAGAGGACACCCTCTTCTCCATCTTCTTCATCCTCTTCCTCTTATGAAAGCTATGGTGAAGACGGCAAAGATCAAGATAAGAAAAAGGCGAGAAAGAGGTCACCCTCTTCTCCACCTTCTTCAAATTCTTCACCTTCTGAAGAAAGTGATGGTGCAACCTTTGAACCATCAAAAAGAAGAGGCCATAGGAAATCCTATGCCGCATGGAAGAGGTCGTCCAAGTTGAAAAAATTCAAAGAGGGAGGGAAGAGCATCTCTTTCCTTACCTATGATGGTACCTTTGGTGTACGGACAAAGTCTTGGCCTTTATCCAGCAATTTGATGTGGCGTTTGGAGATGAGGGCTTCACGGAGTCCTCTAAGCTACACCATGTAGCTATGCACTTTCAAAAGTCTTCCAGACAATGGTGGTTTAGCCTACGAGCCAACGGTGAAGCTCCACGAACATGGAAAACTTTAAGAGCTTCCATTATGAAGCAGTTTTTGGCCACTGATGCCAAAGACAAGGTACTCACCGAATGGCGAAGCTTAAAGCTCTCTCCCAATGAATCCATCCATAAATATGTAGACAAGTTTTGGGACCTACAACTCAAAGCCACTGTCTTCAAAAAGTTGGATTTTGGAGAGCAAAAGCAACAATTTTGTGCAGAATTAACCGAAGAAATGGCGGAGTATGTCAACTCCCAAAAGAAGGGAGTTTACAAAGGTAAGAATAAACTCTCTCCTGAAGAGCTTGAGAGTTATCGTAAGGATAACCGGTGTTTCAAGTGCGACGAACAAGGGCATGCGTACCGTGCTTGTCCCCAAAAGAACAACCGCCAAGATCCGCCTAGAGCTTCCTTGGTTGAAATCCAAGAGAAGGAGACTCACCAAACTCACCACAAAGGATCTCGTCTATGCCATGCTTGGGGAAAGGTAAGAGAACATGATGCTTTTATTCTCTTTGACCCTGGTTCTACTCACAATTTTATATCTATAGAGTTCGCCACCAAGCTAGGCATACAATCCTACGAGATGGGAGATGTCCTACCCGCAGACAGTGCCTTCAAGGGGCAAGAAGCTTCAGTCACTCCCTTAATCAGGAAATTGAGGCTTAATGTCCAAGGCTATGTGGACAAAGAGGACTTCTTTATCTCTCCTCTCAAGCATGAGGATGTAATCCTAGGGGCACCATGGTTTGACCGCCTGGCTGCTGATGTTAAATTTCCTGAAAGGAGAATCTCCTTTAAGTTCAGGGAAAAAGACATGTATATAGATGCTAAAGAAATGGGTAACACTATTCCCATTGTACATACACCAGCTTTCAACAAGTCAATAAAGAGCTCTATTTCCGTGTACATGATTTTTGTTAAAGATTCTCAAAATGAACCTAATGCTTTAGCAAAAGAAAATAAAAGCAACCAAAAGGAATTAGAGTTATCCAATTTCCTCAAGGGGTTTCAAGATGTTTTTATTGACGACATCCCTTGTGAGCTACCTCCTAAACGAGGTAATGATGACCATGCAATCGAACTTCTTCCAGGAAGTTCACTGCCTAACAAACCTCCTTATAGAGTTTCTCAAGCTCAACAAGAGGAGATTATGCGGCAAGTGCATGAGTTAGTTGAGAAGGGTATGGTTAGGCCAAGCTGATCTCCATTTTGCTCACCTGTGCTATTAGTGCAAAAGAAAGACGGCACATATCGTATGTGTGTCGACTATAGAGCACTAAATAGGATCACTATCAAGAATAGGTTTCCCGTTCCATGGGTAGAAGACCTATTTGATAAGCTACAAGGATCGACCTGCTTCAGTAGGATTGACCTAAAAAGTGGCTATCATAAAAAAAGGATAGTTGATCAAGACATTGTAAAGACCGCATTTCACACCACATTTAGTCTTTACGAATATATTGTCATGCCTTTTGGCTTGACCAATGCACCAGCCACATTCAACCGCTTGATGGAGAAGCTGTTCATGCCTCATCGAACCTTCACTGGAGTGTTCTTTGATGATATTATCATCTACTCTAATTCATTGGAGGAACACAAGCAACACGTCCAGGTAATATTTCAAGTTTTGAGAGAGAATAAACTTTATGTTAATCGAAAGAAAAGTGAATTTTTCTTGCAAGAGATTCAGTATTTAGGTCATATTATCTCTCAAGATGGCATCCAAATGGATCCATCAAAGTTAGAGGTAATAAAAGGATGGCCTAAACCAAGGAATCTTCATGAACTAAGAAGCTTTATAGGTATGTGTGCGTACTATAGACGCTTCATAGAAAAGTTCTCACAAATTGCGGGACCATTACATGACCTAACAAAGAAAAGCGTTAGGTATACATGGTCTGCTAAGGAGAACAATGCTTTCGAAAAGCTTAAAGAAGCGCTTATCTCTCAACCTATGCTTACACTACCGGATCTCTCAAAACCATTTGAGGTCCAATGTGATGCTTGTGGTGATTGCCTTGGAGCTGTTTTGCTCCAAGAAGGGCATGCCATAGGCTATGAGAGTCGAAGGCTCGACCCTGTTGAGCAAGCTCTAGGCGTATATGAAAAGGAACTCCTTGCAGTTCTACATGCTTTAGACTCATGGAAGCACTATTTATTGGGGACTCCTTTCATTCTGCGAACGGATCACCAAAGTCTTAAGTACTTCATGACGCAGACCAAGCTCTCCGACAAACAAATAAGGTGGGCAAATTTCCTTTTGCAATTTCATTTTCATATTGCTCACATTGCTGGCAAGCATAATCAAGTAGTTGATGCACTCTCAAGACGGCCGAGAGTGAATGCGGTTTCCATAGCAACTCACAATGATCTATCTTCAATGATAGATGAGTACGCTATTGATCCCGATTTTAGAGATGTGATTTCAAACCTTGCATTAGGGAAGAAAGAAGAACCATTTACCTTACAAGATGGTTATCTTCTCTATGGCGATAGACTATGCGTTACTAACTCACTACGTGAGAAAGTAATGTATGAATCTCATGCTCCACCTTATGCGGGGCATAGAGGGATTCAGTCTACCTTAAAGGGAATTGAAACATATTTCTATTGGCCTACCATGAAAGTGAATATACGAGAGTATGTTTCTAAATATGTGGTATGCCAAAAGACAAAATTTGATAGAGGGAAGCAACTTGGATTGCTTCAACCTTTTCCAATCCCTAATTCACCATGGGAGAGCATATCCATGGACTTTATCTTTGGATTGCCTAAGTCTATCCATGGGAATCCGAGAATATGGACGATAGTAGACAGGTTCAATAAACAAGCTCATTTTATACCTGTCAAAAGGACTATCAAAGCCCATCGAATGGCAACCCTCTTCATTTCACAAATTTTCAAGTACCATGGCTTGCCAATGTCCATAGTGTTGGATAGATATCCTAGAATGACCAGTAATTTCTGGAAGGGTCTCTTTGAGAATTTAAGGACAAGGCTAAACTTCTCTTCGGCCTATCATCCACAAATGGATGGCCAAAGTGAAATAGCTAACCTAACCATTCTCGATCTACTAAAAGCCTATGTAACGAAAGTAGATCAAAGATCCCAATGGGAGAAGTACTTACCCTTAGTGGAGTATTCTTACAATAACACTGTACATACTTCCACGGGAAAAGCACCTTTCAAGGTAATTGTGGGAAGATCAAAAAGTCCCTTGCTACTTAAAGTACATGGGAAGATCTTCGTTGCAGATGAGTATAGCCGAGACCTACAAGAATCTTTTCAAAAGATTAAGGATGCTATCTCTATCTCACAGCAAAGGCAAAAGGCTGATGCTGACAAGCACAGAAGAGCCCAAGCCTTTAAAGAAAACGATTGGATATTGTTAAAGTTTTCCAAGGCTCGATTAAGGCACACGACGGACAAGAATCCTACGGGCCACCAAAAGTACTATGCTAAACTAGCAAAAAGGTACTATGGTCCCTTCCAGGTTCTTAGGCCAATTAACGAGATGACCTATCAACTCAAGTTGCCCAATTATTGGCTCATACACAATGCTTTCCATGTGAGCCTATTAAAGCCTTACAAAGGAGAGCCACCTCAAGAACCAACTATTGAAGACCCACCGGAGATCGAAGACCAAGAGGAGGTGTTGCAGCCCTAGTCCATTCTCCGACATGAAGACAAGGTACTAAGAGGCGATAAGACTATCCAACGATATTTTATTAAGTTTAAGAATTATCCTTTTGAAGATGCCAGATGGATGCAAGGCATACAATTAAAGGATAACCTAAACCTTGTCAATGCTTACAATGCTTCCCAAGAGTAAGCAAATGTACAAAATGTTAAAAATGAACAAAGTTTTATCTTATAAAACTCTCTTTTTCTTTATTGTGCACAAAAATAAAATAGTATGCATGCTTAGATCAAGTTTACGGAGACGACGTCTCCCAAACACCAAGTAGAGCTTGTCACTCTACTATGGAAGACTGATAGGACTAATGTGCAAACATGCTTGCGGCAGCCTCAGGCTCTCAAACGCCAAATGGACTAGTCATCCATTATGGAATGATGTCGTAGGGTAACATAGAGATCCTCTACCCGCCAAAAAAAGGACTCATGAACATGCTTTATCTTCTCTACACCATAGTCGAGGACGACTATGATTTCAAGAGAGAGGTAATGTCATAATAATCAATATCTAATTCTCCTAAATGATTTTCCCATATTAAACTGATCATTTAATGTGGAGAAGTGCCAGGGGAAAAAAAGCTAGAATATTGGTTAAACTAGCAGACCGACCACAGTAGGGATCCAAAGGAGGGAAAATAGGGATCCAAAGGGGGGGTCATCTACAAAAGAGCCATGTGCAACAATGGGCCAAAAAGACCCTAAGGTTCAGCCCATTAAGACTTCCAAAATGCTAAGGTTCCAAAATTCAAAAAGTTGTGTCCAAAGGTCAACTCTAGGGAAAATTGGATGCTTTGTGTGTGCCCTAAAAGTCTTTGCACATCCCTACATGGGAGGGGACGAGTCCTTCTAGGGGATGAGAGAGAAAGTCACACACACACACACAGACTCCCTTTACACAAAGGAAATGAGGGACACATGTCAACTCCCTAGCCCAAATGCCCACAAGGTGTGCCAATTTCTATTGGATGACCCTTGAAGTGGACCAATGAGAATTAAGCTAGAGTAAATTTAATTTAATTAATTTAAAAACAGTTAATAACAGAAACCAATGAAAATTAAGTCTCCTAGAAGACTATTGGCAGTTTCCCAAAGGGTCCAATGAACATTTAGGAGCCCCATGGCTTTCCTGATTCTTATTGGCCAAGAGGCAAAGGGATCCAATGAGAGTTTAGTTTTATTATTTAATTACCTAAAGCTCTCACAAAAGGGGAAAGGGGAACACATGTCAGAAGGCTATTACTTATGCTTTTTAATGGTGATAGGCTAGCCCTGGGAAAGTCCAATGGGATGAGAGCAAGAGCATTTAGCAAGAGAACTCGCCCACGAGAGAGGGGGGACACTCACACACAATCTATGTGTGAAACAAAGAAGCCTATCTCTTCCCAAGCTATAATGGAGAGCTCATCGCCCACTCCAAGCTTGTGAGATAGAAGCCTACATCAACACTCTCTTGGCATGTGGATGCAAATCCAACCAAGAGTCAAGGTTCAATGCATGCTCATCTCCTCTACCAAGCTAATTACTAAGCTAAAGGTATGCTAATATAAGTGATTATGTGAGCAGATGTACATCTTTCTCGTAAGATACTCCTTCCTCTCAATCTACTCTCATACCCTGCTAGCTCTCACCGTCTTCGAAGGTGTGCGAGGTCTTGGGTATGAGAACGGGGATAATCAAAGTTGTGTTTGTTAAGTGTTTTGCTTAGTGCATGATGCTTTCATCTTCATTGCACTAGCTAGTATTGAAGGAACACAGAGAATTGCATTGTACAATGTCTCTCTTGATGGGAGAAACCATAATACAAAGCCTTTTGGAGGGAGGACCGGATCCATGCAAATCTGGTCCTCAACTGTTGTCACTAGCTTAATTTCTCTCTCTTTTGAAGGTATTGTCGATGCTATCTAACTAGGTGTTATGCTTTTTGTTGCTCTCTCCACCCAAGCACTCTTGTAATTCTCATTAGGAATCTATTCTAATGAAATGCCCACTATGTTCATGCTAATTTCCGCTACACATAAGTTATTAGGCCATCCAAGAGATGACAATCCTAGCAAGGAGCTCATCAAGAGCTTGTCGTGCTTTCATGTACATCTCCTCCATAACACTCATGAATATATGTACATACATTTTACTTTAGAAGTGGCCAAAGTAGGAAGGCTCAAAATTTCTAACTTTATAAATAGCAGACATTTACATTCACTAACACGGTGGGTTAAACTACTTTCCCAGACTTTTGATATGTACTTATCAGAGAATTGAGTAATGTCAGAAGATGGTCACACTATCACCCATTGTCAATTATATATAACTAGTTCCAATTCTTACTAGATATTATTAATGTTATGCATAACAAATGCACTTATCCCAAAAAAAGCTATCATTGCGACTTCCCTAGATATCCCTCAAATTTCAGATAAGGAAAAACTTGCACATTGTTATATTTAACGAAAGACAAACCGTTGAATTTAATGCATTTTTAACAGCCTTCCCATTCCGATCAGCACCACTAATCAATCACATAATCACACCTTACGTTTACTTCCCATTTCCCTAGCCACAACTCTCACAACACACAAAAAGTACAGTATGCATGTCATTACTTGTTGCCTAGGAAGGTGTAGGGAATGGTCATCCACTAGCCATTCACTAAAAGAAAGGGTGACCACATGGCGACTGGTAGATGCCAACAGCCATGGCGCTAGCACTTTCTATCGCCGGCGGGAGGAAGCCACGCATTATCGGTCACACTGCTCCACAAGCTAGTAGTCGGCGGCCTATTCCGGCTGCTGACATGGATGGCTCCGATTGGTTTGCAGACTGCACAACTCCTGCAGTGTCGCACAACTAACGCAGCTAGCTTTGCATTCCGGACAATAAAGGAGATGATTTGCAACCCCCTTACCGTGACCTTGGCAGTCATACAATATAGTTGTACTACCAATACTAACGAGTCATGACTTCCTTTCAAATTGAAATCTAAATTTGTTACAGCAAATAATTCTGAAACATATAGTGAACCACAATCCACATCCCTGCTAAATAGCTTTCTTTGGTAGCATCCAAATACAGTACCAGGCACGGACACTTATTTGGTTACAGCACAGAAAACAACATGTTTGATATGTACATGTATCACCATGACAAAACATCAAGCAAAAACAAAGGCACTTAGAAGAAGTGGTGTTTCTTCTTATGACCCTCTTCCTCCTCCACTGACTCTTTCTTCTCATGGTGCTCATGGAGCGCATACCCACCGGCACTCACAACAACAGCCTCTGCTATCCGCTCTTCCATCTTGTGGCGCCCTGCATGCTCTGAGTCCTTCTTCGCTTCATGACGCTCATACTGCCCACAGATGGCAGTGTCAAAAATCGCTAAAGATCCAAATTCAAGCACTCACACATGCAATCTAGCATACAGATGCTCGCACATTCACACAGACACAATCATACTCTTGCGTGATCTTTGATCTTTTTCTTTCTTCAATACGACAGCGTTGAGCATCAGATAAACAAGAAAAGACACAAATCAAAAGAACAATTTACCAAGGCATAAGCGCCAGCTGCTGCGCCAAGAGCTTCTCCAACGTGCTCTTTGGTCTTGTGCTCCTTCTCATGTTTCTTTCCATGCTCGTCTGTTTTCACAACCACCTCGGTGGTTTCGGTGGTAGTGCTGTAGCCAGAAGGGCGGCGCGGCCCATCATAATATTCTGTGTACTGGATGGGCACGGCATCCTCGGAGTAGGTGTAATCGGCAGGCGGGGGTGGAGGAGCGTCATCCTCTTGCTTGTGATGCCCAAAGTGGTGGCGATGGTGGTGCTCTTCAGACATGGCTGGATCTTGAGTAAGGGAGCTCTCTCTCTCTCTCACACACACACGCACACACACACACACACACACACAAGCGGACGCTTACTAGGTAGTGGGCAAGACGTGATGTTCGCCTTTATTTATACGCGGCACATGACAGTGATGATCACCACCCACCTAATAAAAGAGGATGGAGATCTCTGGCATATGCCTTTAGATAATGCCTTCTCCTGTTTTCCCCTATTTTTAACGACCACTGTCACCCCATCGTGAGCACCGACTACCCCAATTGCTATGAAAATGTGAGAGGGATTTCCCACAGACCCCCGGCCCCCCTCTCACGTGACTCGCCCCAAAAATCCCCGCTTTTGTACATGTATGTTGTGATAACAATAACAAACACGGTCACCTTTGCCTCCCTTCCCGAACAAAGCTACAAAACCACACACAACATGCCTCCTTTCCCAACAAATCATCCATGTTGCTAGCGCTACCCGCACCGCATGAAGAGGTTTGCTTGTCAATGTGCTTAGCCTTCTACATGACCCAAATAGCTTTCTCAGCACATATTTGCGTAGTTCATGCCAAGCAAGTGGCCACCTTTTGCGAGTTTATTCTTGACAACATGCTAGAGCCAAGTTTTGATGACATGTTTTCTAAAGCCCTACAACATTTTTGCATGCCATTGAAGAGCCAGTCCAACTTAAACAACAAAACCATATGAAGAAATTCCACATATGCATAGCATTGAAGAAGCATTTATGATGTTTGTTTCCATTGAGCTAACACTTTGTTGAATCTAGCCGCATCGTGAAATCATATCATATATGCATTCCAGTTATGAAAAATATTATAAAGCATTAAATTAGCTTTGTGCAAAGTCTCATTTGGCAGGGTGTTTGCATGAGCTTGTATTGTGGTTTTCTGATATAAATAGCTCACTTAATGTGTGCATTGTTATAAAAACAAGGTGAGGAGACACGAAGGCCTGCTAAGTTAAGGGGAGATGAGAGAGAGGAAGTTTAAATACGTGCTTACAATCACATGGAATTTTTATTGTTTTTTGATATAAAATTGTATTATCTATTATACATATATAATTACAAATGGTTTGTATATTACGAAGGGCCCCACTTAAATAACCTGAAAGGTGCACATTGCACATCAACATTTTGAAACAAAACAAAATGAGAAGGAAGTAAAATAAAAATTTTGAAAAAATATTTTAGTGTTTTTTCATAAGAAAAAATAAATTTAACAAACATAAAAAATAATACAACAAATTAGTGAAATAAATCTTTATGAAGTCCTTCACCCTTTATGAATACTTTACATCATGGGGATCAAACTCCTATGAATACACTTTTTAATCCAAAAAGGTAAATGCAACTTTAAACAATAACATTCAAAAGACCATGATTCACAAGACTTTTATGCCTCTCAAGGGACACTTGTCAAAAGCAATGAAACATGAATGACCTTCACTCATAGTGCACTAAGATGTTTGGCAGGCCAACAAGGTGAAGAATCACGGTGGCCTATTAAGGAAATGTAATGCAAAAGAAGGTGAGGAATCTGCTTGTGGAATTTATTTGTCACAAACAAATATTTTGAAAGGTTGTACAGAGCAGCGCATATTATAAAAGGAGTTATATATATATGGCAAAAGGTGACTAATAGGTCAAGTCATTTCAGTGGTAGACATCGAGAAGTTACTTGTTGACCAAATTTGGCCAAACTTGGAAGTTTAGTTTGTTGCTTTTTGAGACAAATGTTGTAGTGAACAATTTAAAGAAACGAATGTGATTATTTCAATATAGGTTGGGATTTTAGAGTTAATATCAACATTGACATAGATCATTGGATTATAGAAACATTTCTAAGGAATGATGGACCTAAGTAATTTAGTGTGAAAATCTAAATTAATAATAGTAATATTTCATGAAGATGGCAATAATTAACGCATTATACCATCTTTTTTCTATAGCTAGAAGATAAGCTTGTAGATAATTGTACCTATAGTTTTTTTGTTCTAGCTTGAAAATAAGCAACGTGTAAACAGGTGAGTCTATTCGAGCCTCTCCAATTAATGGAGTTACAAGTTTTCCATTCCATAGTTTCAACAACACGATGAGCTTTCTATCCCTTGATATGATCAACTTATCATACACTCTTCCCAACCTACTATATTGAATTTCTAAGAACAAGGTGGGGTCTAGCTATGGCTTGGAGTTATGACTCATCCCATGGCTTTACTACAACAAGAAGTTAGGCACGTAGAGAGTGTAGCTCCATGTTTGTTGTTTTACTTTCAAACTAAGTTTTACATTGCCGAAGTTCCACATAGACAAACTCCTTGTTGTTTTGAGCTAAAACTCTATTGAGTCTAGTCTCGCCTTGAAATCATGTAATGCAAAAGGCCTATGAACTTTGAGAATAGCAGAATTAGGAAAATTGGAGACAACATTTTTGTGAGGCTACTTTGAGAGCATAGAGGGTGAACGTATTTAGCAGTAGCAACTTAACCATAATACTGAATCAACTTGGCATGAACAATACTTTTGCAAGAGAGAGAGAGAGAGAGAGTGTTTAGAGAGCTTGACAAAAGTTGAAGACCATATTTATGTGGAGACGGTCCCCCCTCCAATAAGCTTTTGTATTATAGATTCTCCCATCAAGAGAGACTTGGTACAATACAATATTTGTGTTCCTTGTGACCTAGGTGATGCAATGAAGATGGAAAGATTCATGCATCGCGAGCATAACATAGACTTTGTAAAAAGAAGTAACCATTCCTAGACTCAGTTCCAAGGCCTCAAACACCTTCAAAGGTGGAGAGAGCTAGCGGGGAATGAGGGTAGGGAAGAGGAAGAAGAAACATTCATGGAACAAAGAAATAGTTCCTCGTTTTATCATCACTCTTTGTGCTAGCATACATAATAACATAGTAATGAAGATGGAGAAGATGGCAAGCTTAAGCATTGAAGCATGGCTCTTGGTTGTATTTGCATTTCATAGCCAAGAGTGTTGGTGTAGGCTCCCAACTTCTCTACTAGCTTGGAGAAGGAGATGTAGCTCTTGCACTTTGCACTTCACACAATGAGTGTGTGTGAGTGTGTGTGTGTGTGTGTGTGTGGAGAAGAGTATACCCCCCAAGCTAACCCCCTCCTTGCTTTGTTCAACCCCCTCTTCTAGCACTATATTGCATATGATTGGACCTCCTCATCTTGGCCAATAACATGCTTAGTGCATATCAAGCAACAAGGGTAGCCTTGGGACAAGTGTCCCTCTTTCCCCTTTGAGAGAGAGAACTTGATAAATGCATACACAATTAATTAAATTAGCTAAATTATCATTGGATCCCTTGGGAGGCTAACCAATAAGATTTAGGAACATTATGAGGGCAACATGAGGAGGAGCTTGACAAGTGTCCTATTTGCTTTCTTTGTACCAAGCTTTCCCTGTCTGAGGGTGTGTGTGTGTGTTCTCTCTCTAGCTCCTACAAAGAGGGCTCGCCCCCTCATGAGTAGGGATCATGCATTGACTTGTTGAACACCTTACCCCCTCAAGCACCTTGGTCATTATGCACCTCAAGCACCTTGGTCAGTAAGCACGACAAGCATCTGAAGCACCTTAGTCAGTTAGCACAACAAGCACCTCAAGCTTGGACCGGGTTCCCACCTCAAGCATAGCCCTAACTTGCCTAATGTTAAAGGACTTTTAACACTAACCATTGGAGGTATTTAATGAAGCTAACCCTAAGGTCTTTAAGCTCCACTAGCCTTGCTCTTTAACAGATCATCTCTCATTTAGACCCCTTTTTACCATTGGCCCTGTGTTGAGATAGACCCGTAAGCACGTGTCTATATTCTTACCCTTATTCCCGCCTATTCTCCCACATTAAATGATCGATTTGATATGAGAAAATTATTTGAGTTGGTTACGCATTAGATTTTATGACATTACCGCTCTCTTGAAATCATAGTCATCCTTGACTATGAGGTAAAAGAGACAAAGCCTTAGTCATTAGTCAATGTTTCTTAGTAGGTAGAGGATCCCTTTTTACCCTATGACATCATTCCAAGATGGATGACCAATCCATTTGGTGCTTGGGAGACGTAGTTACCGCAAGCATGTCTGCTCTTTAGTCCATTTCATTCTTCCAAAGTAGAGTGACAAATTCTATTTGGTGTTTTTGAGACGGCGTCATCACAAACATGATTGAAAGCATGCATACTATTTAAATTTTTGTGCAATGAAAAGAGACTTAGTCTTATAAGACAAAATCATTGGTCATTTAAAAGAAACATGTACATTTGCTTACTCTAATGTAGCATTGTAAGCATTGACAAGGTTCATACTATCCTTAAGCTGTATTCCTTGCATCCATCTAGCATCTTCAAAAGGATAATTTTTTAACTTAATAAGATACCGTCGGATAATCTTACCATGTCATAGTACCTTGTCTTCATGCCAAAGGATAGCTTCGGGTTGTAACACCTCTTTTTGGTCTTCGATTTCGGGAGAGTCTTCAATAATTGGTTCACTTGGTGGCTCTCTTTTGTAGGGCTTAAGTAGGCTCACATGAAAAGCATTTTGTATGAACCAATGGTTGGGCAACTTGAGTTGATAAGCCATCTCATTGATTGGCTTCAAGATTTGAAAATGACCATAGTATTTTTTTGCTAGTTTAGCATAATATTTTGATGGCTCGTAGAATTTTTGCCCGTCGTTTGCCTCAATCGAGCCTTGGGAAACTTAAGTAATACCCAATCATTTTCTTTGAACATTAAGGCCCTTTTGTGCTTGTCAGCAACAACTTTTTGCCTTTGTTGAGAGATGGATATAGCCTCCTTAATCTTTTGAAAAGATTCTTGTAGGTCACGGCTATACTCATCAGCAGTGAAGATCTTCCCATGTACTTTAAGTAGCCTAGGGACTTTTATGTCTTCCCTCAATGATTTTAAAAGGTGTTTTTCTCATAGAAGTATGGATAGTATTATTGAATGCATACTCTACAAGAGGTAAGTACTTTTTCCATTGAGAGTGTTGATTTACTTCTGTAACATAAGTCTTTAGTATATCAAGACTCGTAAGATTGGCTATCTCACTTTGGCCATCTGTTTGTGGGTGATAGGCCAAAGAGAAATTCAATCTTGTACCTAGATTTTCAAAGAGACATTTCCGAATTATTGGTCACTCTAGGATCTCTATCTGACACGATGGATGTTAGCAATCCATGGTATTTGAAAATATGGGATATGAAGAGAGTTGTCGTGTGCCTTAATAGTCTTTTTGACATGAACAAAGTGTGCTTGCTTGATAAACCTATCAACTATTGTCCATATTCCCGTATTCCCATGGATATACTTGGGTAATCCAATTATAAAATCCATGGATATACTCTCCCATGTTGAATTAGGGATTGGCAATGGCTCAGGTAATCCAAGTTGCTTCCCTCTATCTACTTAGTCTTTTGGCATACCACACATTTTGAAACATACTCTTGTATGTCCACTTTCACGGTAGGCCAATAGAAGTATGTCTCTACCCTGAATTAGGGATTGGCAATGGCTCAAGTAATCCAGGTTGCTTCCCTCTATCATACTTAGTCTTTGGCATACCACACATTTTGTAACATACTCTTGTATGTCCACTTTCACGGTAGGCCAATAGAAGTATGTCTCTACTCCTCAAAGAGTAGGTTGATTGCCTCTATGCCCTGCATAGGGAGGAGCACGGGATTCATACATGAATTTCTCACGAAGGGAGTGGGTAACACATAGCCTATTGCCATGGAGAAGATAACCATCCTGCAAGGTGAATGGTTCTTCTTTCTTCCCCAAGGCAGGGGCTGACATTATGTCTTTAAAGTGAGGGGCAATAGCATACTCATCTATCATTTAAGATAGATTATTATGAGTTGCTATAGACACCACATTAACTTTTGGTCGTCGTGAAAGTGCATCGGCCGCTTGATTGTGCTTACTAGCAATGTGAGCAATATGAAAATAAAATTGCAAAAGAAAATCTGCCCATCTCATTTGTTTATCAAAAAGCTTGGTTTGCATCATGAAGTAGTTGAGACTTTGGTGGTCAGTTCGCAAAATAAATGGTGTTAACCCTCACGGCTCACGGACACCCTATCACCTACGAGACGGACGCTGTAACCTACGGTGGACATTGTATTATTTATTTGGTAGAGTCAGGTATCGGGCTTGTCGGTCCAATAGGAAAAGGGTAAGAGTGATTGCCGATGAGAGGCGCACTCTAACTGGGACATTCAAGGGATTAGTTGGCTAAGCATGGGCGCCCAAGTGTGAATGGGGTGAGCTCATATAAAAGCCAACTAAACCTAAAATTCACTCATTCTCTCATTTGTGCAATAGAAGAGTGCTCTTGCTCCATCTCCATCTCCATCTTCTTCTTCTTCACCTCCTTCTGTGTGTGTGTGTGTGTGTGTGTGTGTGTGTGTGTGTGTGTGTGTGTGAGTGTGTGAGAGAGAGAGAGAGAGTGCGATCGAGCATTGCGGCGGCACGACGGCGGTGAAGTGGTTGAGCACAACGTAGCGGCATCTCCTTCTTCTTCGCGGCGAGGAATCCTCCACGGCAGGAGCATAGAGCGGTGAGTGACACACCATTGCCCTCTTTTGAGCTTACTAGTTAAGCTAGTTGTGTGCTTGGAGCCGTCTGTGGATCGCACACAATGTTCGGCAAGTCCCTTGCTTCGACAGTGCGGCAAGGAGCGCACATTTTTGGCGCCGTTGCCGGGGAATCGCCCTGCACTAAGCCCAAGAGGCACTTTGTGCTTCTCCTATGAGTTGTTTGTAGTAGGAAAGAAGAGGAACAGGAAGAGGAATGAGTTATTTTTCTGCAAGTTGTTAATTTCTATATTGTGTGCAAGTTCTGTGATTTCTGCATAATGTTGTGTTTTCTGTTTGCACACAGTCTTTGCACGGTTAGTAGTCGTTAGCTTGTTCGCAGTGAATGAATAAGTAGGAAGGCAGTTAGCAATTTCTGTTTGCACACAGTCTGTACACAGTTTTCTGTCAAGGTTTGCCTGCACACAGTCTTTGCACAGTAAGGTAGTGAGAGAGGAAGTAGGTGGACAGTTAGCCCACTGTCAGTAAGCAGTTAGCAGAGTGGTTAACAGATTAGTTAGTGGTTAGCAGCACTGTTAGTAAGTAGATAAGGTAGTGAGTTGTCTGTGAGCTGTTGACAGAGAGGTTAGGTAGGTGTTGACAGTGTGTGTGGCCAAGAAAGGGTCACCTAAACTGCGCGTGGTCGTCGCCTTTTTTTTTTTTTTTAAGTTAAAATTTATTTTAAAAAAATAATTTTAAAAAAAAATCCGAAAATATTTGAGCGTGAGTGACTGGGGGACTACACTAAAATTTTGATCGGGATCGGGATCATTTCCCCAAGCCCAAGCCCAAGCCCAAGCCCAGGCCCAGGCCTCAGTCCTCAATCCTATGATATATACTAGACTCACTCTTATATATATACCCTACCCCCTCAAGAGGGAATGAGAGCATGTGGGGCAAGTCCTCCACTCTCCTCCCTTCTCTTGCCACTTACACCCTTAGAATTTCTAATTTGGGCCTAGTTCCCTACTAGAAATTGACGGTTTTAGGGCTTCCGAGGGCATAAAGTGACCAAACGGAGGGCTGTAAAGCACGGCACGTCCCTCTGACCGAGACGCTCGTTTTGAGCTATCATACGTTCTATTCTATAGCTGGGTCAGAAAAAAAAGGACCAAAAAATCAAAAAATAAATAAATAAGAAAAGACTTGGGTTGCAAAACACCCAAAATTACTAGGTGAGCAGCCTTCACGGGCACTCACTGACACTTCTAGGGGATCCAAGTCATATGAACCTACGCTCTAGACGAGTGTTAGAGCACGAGCATATTGGTAGTGCCTCCATTTACGCGGGCACCCATTATTCCTCCACCCTAGGATCTGGACCTTCGGCCGGGACTCAAGGTAGCGCGACCCAAGATCCTCATATCGCGTCTAGTGATTCTTCCTCTGACTACGAAGTCATGGAGGGGTATCCTACACCAAACCCTGATAGTTCAAGTCAAGATATGCATGCCATGGGCCCACGGCCCGGGTCCAGCGTGTTTAGTCGCTTAAAAGAGACCCTTAGTAGAGCTACTCGCTCCGAACATGCGATTAATGAAATAAATGAAGGGAGTGGGGAAGTAAATTCGTCATTCATGCCTAAAATAGACCCTATGCTTCTTGAGAGTGTGCATGTGAATGTTCCATCCACTGCACCTCCTGATCCTTTAGGACTATCTCCCTCTGAGGTTCTACTACCCGATGGTAGGAGTCTTGCCGAAGTACAAGAGATCGAACGCTATATGCAAGCAACAAGGGAGAGGGAAATTGAGAACCTACGAAGGCTAGAACAAAGTCGAGCCCTGAAAGCAAAGGCTCCTATGACAACAATCATGCCGGCCGAGCAACCGAGTGCTCCCAAGGTAGCAGTCACGGAGTGGCAAGCGATGGGGAGCAATAATGCTTCCACTTCGAGGGCAACCTCCAGCACGCCAGGCCTAGATGGGATATTCCTACACGAAAATTGGGAGTATGACCTACAAGCAGAAGCTTTAACTGATCGTTACATAGGACACACCTATCATGTGGGTTGGTTAGATGTTCTACAATCCACATCGGGTGCTACTAGCATAGATGAGCAACAATAGAAAGTCTGTGATGTCCTCCATAGGATTGTTGAGTTAGAAAGACAGAACACAGGGATCAACATGCCTTCAACAGGACTAATGAGATTCTTGGATACGGGAAAGGCCAACCAACCAACCCTATCACAAATGGAGACTCCCTCAGTGAGCCCCATTGATCCTCCATATGTTGTTTCGCTAGGAGCCTTAGTAAAATCTGAGCCCACAAGTGGCAGCTTTACCTTCCCAGATCTAGCTCATCTTTCTCTTAATGACACTACGGCTACCATGCATATCCAAGTGGTGAGCATGACAAGAAGTACACCATGGAGTTCATTTGTTAACACTGCGTCGATGCCTAGTAGCACAGTGCCCCCAACTATACCTACATGTATGTATCAATCATGTGCACCTGTCGTACCTCAGCCTCATGTAGCTCCTACACCTCCGATTATTCCAAGAGCTTACAATCCACAATGGCATTATCCAAGCTCTTATACAATTGGAGCCATGCCATTTAATAATAACATGCCATATCAGGCACCCCCTATGCCTAGGGCCACGCCTGTAAACTTTGGACCACCGTCTGGTACACCACCATACGAAATATGGGACCCAAGAGCCGCGTGTATGCCAAGGCCAAGGACAACTCCCATATCACATGTGGTTCCAGGAGCACATACACCCATTATAGCTACTCAAATAGGAGATTTGGCAGCAGTTTCTCAAACTATCGGTCGCTCTATTGCGGAAAACATGCGTAGTGCACCTGATAGAGAGCCTAGGAGCAAGGCAGTTCAAGTAGCTAAGCTCACACAAAAATTCAGTGGAGACGGAGATGCTAGAAAGCATATGGAAGTCTTTGAACATGTGTGAGATTCCTTGGAAGAGCATAATGAGCTACATAAGTGTAAGGCTTTGAGTTTGACCCTAAGCGGAAAGGCTGGAGATTGGTATAGAACCTTAAGAGTAGAAGAGAAAACGATCTACTCTACTCTTAGGAGACTGATCTTAAAAGAATACATACTAGAGGGAGTACTTTGGGGTGTAGCCTCTCAGCTCCAGAAAGCCCAACGAGAAGAAGGTGAATCCGTGAGAGACTTCATTAATCGCCTAAAGAATTTGAATTCTCGATGCAATCCAAACGAGCGATTCAACAACAACCAATTGCTCGATAGATTCATTAGGGGACTACGACATGAAAGTATCTATAATGGCCTAGTCATTAGAGGTATCACTACTTGGGAAGCAGTCACCATGAATGCAATCCAATTGGAGGATAATTTAATGATTGCAGGAGAAAGAGTGTCTGCCGAGCCAAAGTCTAGTAGCTCGCAAGCATCAGGGCATGAGCCAATGAAGATAAAGCCAATCGTGAAAGAGCAAACGATATCTGAGATGACTTTGGCAGATCTCACCAAGGCCATCCAAGAAAGCCTTAGGGGTAATCGTGCTCCACAAAACACTCATATGTATCCAAGAAGGGAGCAACAATGGTGCTCAATCTGCTTGGGCTCACATACTACGAGTGAATGCCCTACTTTCAGAGTAAAGTTTAACGGGACTTGTAACGCATGTGGTAGGTATGGCCATCAAGCGAAGGATTGCCTAATGCTTAAACGCATCATGGAAAATAGACCGCCTATAGCTTGGGCACACTCACCTCGAGTTCCTGCATTGATGCCTACCCCACCCATGGAGCAACAATTGCCATTACAGCACATGGTCCCTAGAACCCAAAATGTGGTCCAAACCACACCGTTGCCACCTCCAGTGCTAGGACCGCAACCCCCTCGTCCAAGAGTTACACCTATGAACCAAATAGGTTGCGAGTCATCTAGTACTTATGTAGATTGCGAAGAGGACATAGACTCTAGTATCACCTATGGAGTCGACATGCTTGAGGAGTGTCCCATGTACTATATGGAAGACCATTGGGGACAAATCAAACCGGTATATCAAGCTACTGCGCTAGCAGCAAGAGGCCAAAACATTAATAGTTTTGCCAGGAGACCACCTCTTCAGTGCTACGAATGTGGTGGACCACATCGAGTAGCTGAGTGCCCCATTAGAATGCAAAAGAATGCTGCACTAATGCAAACAAGTCAAGGGAGTGCATTGGCAATGCCAATACTCACTTGTAATCGTTGTGGCATAGATCATTTGATCGCACAGTGTCCTAACAATCCAAACGCACCGAAAATCACACCATTGAACATAATAGAGATTGTTGATGGGACACCACCAACTATAAACATAGCACCAGTGAATGCACTCACACGGTCGATGCTCCAAAAGCAAAATTACATCCTCGAAGAGAGAGATGCTGCATCCATTGGCCGAGCGAGAAAGAAGAAAACACAAAGAAAGAAATCCCTTAATGCTTCTAGCTCAAAACCTAGTTCAAAGACTAACATAGGGACAGGAGAGGATCCCGTGTATATGAATGACCCTGAGGATGACTCAGATTCGATAGAGACCACGGAGACCAAAACTATTACTACAAAGGAAAAAGCCAGTGAGGAGGATCACGAGAGGGAATTACGACGAACACCAAAAGAGTATTCAAAGTTAAACCACCCAGTTGCGAACCCCCAAGATAAGCCACGAGAGACAAACAATGAGGATTGCAAGAGAAAGATTGGAACCTATCCAAACCCAACAGTGGAAATTGAACGAGTCCAACAACTGAGGGGTTTGGTGGAAGAAACTCAACGAACATTAGAACCTGAACCCAAAAATATCTAGATGTCGAACACAGTGTTTCTCACACAAGTTCAACCTCACAAGAACTACAGGCCGTTCGCTATACCCAGTATCATTCGGGAAGAGAGTGAGGGTAGGACATCTGAAAGTGGACACACACCTTTCCTACTAGAGAGAATGTTTGGTGAGGGAATGCCCGACCCCCTTGAGGAAGTGGAGATTCCATCTTCACCATTCTCTTGTCAGGGTCCTACGTCCCACAAGATGCCATTTAATGTTGCCAAATTGATGGATTTCTTGTCTTCAGAAGTTAGAACCACCATCATGTCCAAACTATATAAAGACCCCGAGCTAGTCTCAGCTCTTCGAGCCTTCCTCAATGGAGAATTACAGGCCGGATTACCACAGTTTGCACATATGAACAAACCTGACTCGGTAATGAATGATGAGGAACATTTAGCACCACCATCTGACCTAGCGGGACATGAATCTGTAACTGAAGTACCCGTTAACAAGTTGGGGCAATACTTTGAAGGTGATGAATCTAATGCTACTCTACCAATCACTACTAAAGGATTAACTGTAAAGGGGGTCCTTGACGGTGGTGCGGGAGTCAGCATGGTGACAAAGAGTTGTTGGGAGTCTATGGGGCGACCTCACCTTGAAGCCACAAGCGTAGTGGTAAACATGGCTAATGGATCTATTGTTACGCCTATTGGAATGCTAAAGGATCTCAGAATGAAGGTCTTGGGACACAAGGTAAGGCAGACTTTCATTGTTATGGATTTTTCCAAGCATCCTATGTCATTTGAGATGATCTTAGGGCGTCCATTCATGAGGGAAGCAAAAATGGTGCATGATTGGTCCAAAAACCACGTCTACTTACAGTTCCAAGACTCTGTCATTCGAGTTGATCTTTTAAGTGGTCGAACGCATCCTCTAGGAAATAAATTCATCATTGATAATTGATCAGACACAAAAATTCACTCAGCTCAATTACAGTATTGTTACACGTGTAACGAAGACACGGATATTGGGGAGAACTCTCCTTATATGGATATCCTACTCGGAATGGTTGAGTCAGACAATGTCGATTGGGTGCACCTAGCGGCAACTATAGATACATGGGGAGCTAGAGGAACAACCTGGGTAACACCAGATGGGGAAGAGATACCACACATTGCACCAGTAAACATGTTAGGTGTAGCGCATGTAACATCCGATGATCAGAAAGAGGCACACCTACCTGAGAGTGAAACCGATGATTCCTCAAAGGCTTCAGGCCAATACACATCAGAAATGGAATCTCAGGGAGAAATGGATTCAGAACCTGAAGAAACATCGAGTGAACCAAGTATAGAAACTGAACACTCAAGGCCTAGTACGACCATCTATGGTAATTTATATGAGAGTGAAGAAGATACAAGCGAAGACCTATCAGGCGAGTCGAGTTCAAACATTTACCAAAATCAAAACCTTAACAAGAAACAAAGGTCATATAAGAGACGACGATATCGAGCAAATGTGAGAGCTAGGATAAACAAGGAAAGATCTACTGCAGAATGGATTAGCTATCTAGGGGCATGTGATGCTCATCGAAAGCTAGTAGACAATTGGGGTGAACATCTCCAGAGTGTCATGTGGTGCAGCCCGCGACCCATTGACCTCGCTCAATTGGAGGTTACAGAGCCGAAATTGAGTCGAACTATAAGAAGACGTCAAAACCGAGAGTTAACACAACAACAAAAGAAGACAGAACTAAAAGAAAGGTCTCCGTCAGGACAAGAGCCTGCTGGCTTACATACGGCTCCTGAACATTTTAAATCTTATACCACGGGGGAGCGAAAGGTTGTGTATGCCAAAGCCCAACAAATACCTACCAATGGAAGCAGTGGAGTCTATGATGGTCCAGCGGTAGTTAAAGAGATAGAATTAGCAGAACCAGGTGAGGAGTCTAAACCAGTCTTTATTGCTCAAGACCTTACCGAAACTGAAGAGGCTGTACTTAAGGAGCTCCTCAAGGAATACAAGGATATCTTTGCTTGGACATATCATGACATGAAGGGTGTTCCACCTTCTGTGGTGCAACATACAATTCCCATGATCAACATTGCTAAACCCGTCCAGCAACGACCCTATCCAATGAATCCTAAGTACGCCAAAACTATACAAGAGGAGATTGAAAAACTTATCCAATGTGGATTCATATACCCTATTGAGCACTCAGAATGGGTTTCTCCAATAGTCATTGTGCCAAAAAAGAATGGGAAACTAAGAGTGTGCGTGGACCTCAAGAAAGTTAATGCAGCCACTAGGAGAGATCATTATCCCTTGCCATATTCAGAACATGTGCTTGAAAGAGTTGCGGGCAAGGAAGCTTATAGCTTTTTAGATGGGTACTCTGGTTACAATCAAATCACAATTGCATTAGAGGACCAAGCTAAAACTGCTTTTATCACAGAGTTTGGAGTGTTTGCATTTCGTGTTATGGCTTTTGGCTTAACAAATGCCCCTGCTACATTCCAACGATTAATAAACACTGCGTTTAAAGAATTTCTAAGGGAGTTTTGTGAAGCTTTCCTAGACGACCTTTGTGTTTATTCTTCTTGGGAGAAGCATTTGTTATATCTATGAAAAATATTTGAAAGGTGCAGATTTTATCGCATCTCATTGAACCCTTTCAAATGCCAATTTTGGGTTAAGCATGGAGTCATTCTAGGGCATATAGTGTCCAAGAACGGGATATCCACAGATGAGAGTAAGATTAAAGCCATTGCTGATTTGCCACCACCTACTAACTATAAAGGAGTTCAAAGATTTATGGGCCATGTTGGTTATTATCGAAGGTTTATTTTAAACTTTGCCGAGATAGCGCGTCCATTGTACAACCTTCTTATCGAGTTTCACTGGACGAAAGAATGTCATCAATCTTATGAGTTATTAAAGAAGGCCCTAACAAGTGCTCCAATCCTGCGAACACCTGATTGGAATGTACCTTTTCATGTGCATATTGATGCATCAAATTTTGCTATTGGGTGTGTTCTAACTCAACCAGGAGAACATAAATTGGACTACCCTATTAGCTTTGCAAGTCGCCAATTAAATGATGCCGAGATGAACTACACTACTATAGAGCGCGAAGGTCTAGCTATGATTTACGCAGTAAAGAAATTTTGCTATTACCTTCTTGCTACCAAGTTTGGGTTTTATGTGGATCATCAAGCATTGCTATATTTGGTAAACAAGCCGTGTTCCACAGGTCGAATTACACGATGGTTGTTAATTCTTCTTGAGTTTGACTTCACCGTTGTTGTGAGGCCTGGGAGGAAACATGTCATGGCGGATCATTTATCTCAAATCCCTAATGGCGAAGCTTCTACGAGGGTTGATGATGAATTGCCTGATACTCCTTTGTTCATTGTTGAGACAATGCCTGAATGGAGTGAAAAGATTGTTAACTTGTTAGTTAATGGTTTTCCACCCAAAGAGCTGCGAAAAGATATAGCTCGAAAATTAATCAAGGAATGCGAACCCTATTGCTTACTGGCTTGAACTCTCTATAAGAGAGGAAAAGATGATGTTCTTAGACGCTGTGCTCGCAAGGATGAGTATTTATATATTCTACAAGAGACACACATGGGCGTAGCTGGTGGTCACTTTTCAGGAAAGTTGACTGCCCGAAAGATCTTACAGTCAGGCTATTGGTGGCCCACTCTGTTTAAGGATGCATCACTTTTTGTAAAGGGATGTGATGAATGCCAACGCTTCAAGAAGCCACAAAGAAGTGATAGGATGCCTCTACATCCCATCAAGGTAACCCAACCATTTGAAAAGTGGGGCTTAGACTTTGTAGGACCGATTAGTCCGGCTGCACGTAACACGCAATCACGATATATCATTGTGGCTACCGACTATGTAACCAAATGGGCTGAAGCAAAAGCAACACGAAAGGTGGATGCAAAAACAACAGCTAAGTTCCTCTTTGGATGCCCCTTTGAACTTGTGAGTGACAATGGAACTCATTTTATAAATGAAGTAATAAAAGAACTCACATCAAACTTCATGATATCTCACCACAAGTCTACACCCTATTATCCCCAAGCAAATGGCCAAGCTGAGAGTACCAACAAAACTCTCATCTCCATTTTGACAAAGACAGTTGAGGCTCATCGCACTGATTGGGACCTAAAGCTTACATCAGCTTTATGGGCTTATCGTACTGCGTATAAAGTTGCTATTAATTGCACACCGTTTAAGATGGTGTATGGCCAAGAAGTAGTTATTCCATGGAAGTTTGTCATTCCTAGTCTTTGAGTAGCTTCTCAAGAAGGTTGGGATGGTAACCCCTTAGTGGAGCGATTATATGTCTTGGAAAGGCTAGATGAAGAGAGGCAATTAGCTGTGCGAAATGCTCTAGTGGAGAAGCATAGGAGAAAGAAGTGGTTTGATAGCCATTTAAAAGATAAAGACATCAAGGTTGGTGATAAAGTTCTTATGTACGGGGTACATAATGAAAAGAAGAAATTAAAATACGCTGGTAAGGGACCATATCGAGTGTGTGAAATTACTCCGCAAGGTACCATTCGTGTGGAGAATCTAGATGGAGTTGAAACCATTGGATTCCTTAATGGGAGTAAATTCAAAAGATATTATGATCCTCTAAGCCAGGAAGAGTTGCAAGCCATCCATCAAAAGAAGGCTTCCAAGGAACAAGTAGAGCTTAAAAAAATCCAAGCAAGAGTTGAGGCTCGAGAACGACAACAACGTCTTAGATGCCAACGAGAGGCTAATCTGGGAATCACGCAAGCATTTTTCGAGGACACAGATGAAGACTCATTAGAATCTGAGCCACCCCTACGATACCCAATTGAGCTAAATAGCCCCTATGGGAAAGTACTATACAATGCCTTATTAGATACGGGAGCTAAACACAATTTGTTATCCTATGGAGTTTGGTGTCAATTAGGGAAACCGACCCTATCCTCGAGTACGATGCAATTCAAGGGCATTAATAAAAAGAAAACTGCTATTCTTGGAGTCCTTCAGACCCCTGTTGTCTATGACAATGGAAGCATAGTGCAGAGGTTTCTAGTCATGCCCGCGGGAGCTATGGAAGGCAACGTAAACCTGGGACGCACGTGGATCTTGGCAACCAAATGCACTATTGATTGGGATACTTGTAGTGTCACGACGCGACCACCGACTCTTACCCCTATCATTCAAGCAAAGTCACCTACGTTGCAAACTCTAGCAAAGTTGAAGGATAGCCAACATTCACAAGCCAAGGTGGTTAACTCGTCTTTGCCGACTACCCATGAACCTAGCACTTCAACACTTGTAGTTGCAGCAAGCAGCAATATTGCAAGTACTCAACCTGTACGACCTAAGAGTACATATCAATGGGTCCCCAAGGCCTTACTTCCAACTACCTCAACCCTCCCATCCATTTCAAGAAAAAATTTCCCTGGAGAACCAAGAGCGCGCTCTAGGAGATTCAAGACCAAATCACGATGGATTCCAAAACAACTATTAGAAGCCCAAGGCTACTATGATGAAAATGAGCAAATTTGGGTACCTAAACGTAAAATGTGTCCTTCCCTATTGACAACAAACCCATATGAGTCAAACAGTGTAACGCTAAAGCCAATGGCAGACCGTGGGAAGGGAAAGATCACAGAATGCTACACACCTAGTAGAGAGCTAGTTTGGGCTCCAAGGCAAAACCAATTTATTCCACCTAGCTCAGGAAGGGGGGAGTTCCATGAAGCTTCTAGCTCCTCATGTAATACATCCATAGAGTTAAAAGCTTCTACACAGCCTCCATCTATAGTAGTGGACCTCCATGAAGCTACAAAAGAATCCACACCTCCCAGTGTTCAAGAATCACCTGATGAACCACTTCAAGTTAGATCCTGGGAGAGTACCTTACCACCCTTGCAACTTGACGAGGCACCTAGGGTAATAGAAAACTACTGGCAAAAATCCTCACCTATTACCAGTTGGAACGATTGGTTTCAAAGGGTGACGACATCATTTCAAACGGTATGATCTACCCAAGGAAGGGGGGAGTGTTTGTGGACATCCATTATTCACTTGCTTCCCTCTCAACCTTTCTCCCTGACCTCTTAATCTCCAATCTTAGGGAATGTATATATAAAGCCTTATACTCACAAAAACAAGATAAAAAAGTAAAAGAGCAAGAGCCATAACACAAAATCATAAAAACAAATTATGCACAAGAACACGATCCTTGTAATATTTGCACTCTAACCATCATCTATTTGCGTGTACAGATATGGCTAGTACGCTAGAGTCATCCACTCCTGCCTTGGGTGAGAGGTACCCTCGTTACTTTTCACAAATATTTCACATGGTCTTTCCAGTGCTTGCATGTGAATGGAAATTGATAGGTACGCTAGCATGTGAGAGGAATTTTGAGGAGTTAGAATGGCTGGTACGTCTCTTGACCACATCTGATCCATACTTAGTAGAGAGCGTTTCTCCCATTGCACAAGCCTACCCTTTTGACCAAGATGACTATAGGCGTCTAGTGACCTTCTTAGTAAACATGGGCACCTATGATGAAGAAGAAAATTTACACGACTACACGGATGGCACATATGGTCTCATGGATGATGAATTTGTTTATCTTGACGACGAGGATAGGGGTTTATCCTTAGGGTTTCCCCCCAACCTCTACAATATCCTATTCCCTTGACTCTCTAGGGGAGTGCAAATAATTAGGTTAGGGTTCCTTATGTTTTTTGTTGTGTTCAATAAGTGTTGGTACCTTTTCCCACTAATGTGCCTCCTGGAGGTATTCCTTTTGTTTCCTAGTGTGTACAGGAGCGTGTTGCTATTGATAGGATTTGGACCTTCATGAAATCTTTATCTCGACTCACTCTTCAAATCAAGTGCGACCATCGACACAAACAGGTGTTTCTTGTCCATTAGCATTGCCCCTTATCTTTTTTGCATCTATGATTGTGATTGGTAGGATAATATCCAGCACATTTGCTTAGTAACAAACATTTAATTCAATGTAATTTTTTGTCATAATCACTTGTCTAGGTTTAAAAATCAACCAGTCCGACTAAGCTAGTTTGACCAAGTTAGGTGTTAGAGATCTTCTCTTAATACCATGGGGAATGCCTTCCTAATAATCAATGGTTACTTAGGTTCTTAATCCGATTTAGGCAGCATTGTGTGAAATGTACTAGGGATTTCTAGTGGGCTTGACCCTATTGACCTTTCGCTTAAGTATTATAAAGGGAGTTTACTAGTGTGATTAGCCTGGGGAGGTGTATCAGTGTTATATGACCCCCCAAAGCTACAAAATTAAAATGCTGAAAATGAACAAACAAAAAATCAAATTGCCACACTGTAAAATCTTAAGCTGGAAGAGAAATCTCAGCTTGATTTGGTACTTCACTCACATGTATTGCCTATGGTACTAGAGCCTAGAGGTTCCCAGTGTGGGCGCTTTTCCTTGAAAATCAAAAAACCCAAGGCATACAAAATAAGCACACACATCAAATTGAATCACTGTGAAAACACTTTGGGGGGTCAAAGAAAAGGTAATCAGTCAGGCGATGATTTCATGAGAAATTCCTTTTATCGTAGCTTAACTACAAGGTCCTTTAGGTATAGCCTCTAGTCAACCCTTGAACATGAAATACTTGGCTCTCGCGATTAAACAACTTAATTGACCAGAGAAAATTAAGAAGCTTACCCATGGTATTAATAGTCGATCTCTAGTGCCTTTCAACCGTTAAATTAGCGACCCCAGACTTGTTTAATTTTTTACCTTTACATCTGTTTATGCATTTGATTACATTGCAATTTAATGCTTATTGCTGACAAATTATTTAAAATTCTGTTACCAATCAATTGTCTGCCTAAAATTGCATATGCTTTTTAATCGCTTATGAAAACGCAATTACTGTGCAATGTTGTTTGATTTTGCAGTGACTAATGAAGGCTAAGGACATTCATCTCAAATGCTCTTCCACCTCGACCAACGAGCTTCAACTCAATAGCTTCCGAGGACGGAATCTACATCAGGAAGGGGGGCATGTTAACCCTCACGGCCCACGGACACCCTATCACCTACGAGACGGACGTTGTAACCTACGATGGACATTGTATTATTTATTTGGTAGAGTCAGGTACCGGGCTTGTCGGTCCAATAGGAAAAGGGTAAGAGTGATCGCCGATGAGAGGCGCACTCTAAGTGGGACATTCAAGGGATTAGTTGGCTAAGCATGGGCGCCCAAGTGTGAATGGGGTGAGCTCATATAAAAGCCAACTAAACCTAAAATTCACTCATTCTCTCATTTGTGCAATAGAAGAGTGCTCTTGCTCCATCTCCATCTCCATCTTCTTCTTCTTCACCTCCTTCTGTGTGTGTGTGTGTGTGTGTGTGTGTGTGTGTGTGTGTGTGTGAGAGAGAGAGAGAGAGAGAGAGAGAGAGAGAGAGAGAGAGAGAGAGAGAGAGAGAGAGTGCGATCGAGCATTGCAACGGCACGACGGCGGTGAAGCGGTTGAGTGCGACGTAACGGCGTCTCCTTCTTCTTCGCGGCGAGGAATCCTCCACGGCAGGAGCATAGAGCAGTGAAGTACACACTGATGGGGGCTTTTCACAAGCCAAGCTCCCATACCCCTCTTCTCTCGTCCCCACCCCATGAAAACCCCCTCTTAGGGAGGGAGTGATAAAGACATTGGAAAAAAGTAAGAAAAAAATAAAGTATGATTATGTAAATATATGAGAAAGGTAAAATAGGCCACCTCATGCCTGCGGGGCAGCCCATCCCCACCTTGCCTCCTTTTTCTTCACTGTTGCCCCGCCGTGTGTCCCTTTTCCTCTCCTCCACTCAAAAGGTCAACCCCACCTCTCTTCCCCTTGTCCTTTCTCTCTCTCCTCAAGCTATCCCACCTCTCACCAATAATGCATTCTAACTCACCAATAATGCACCCTAACTCACATGCAACTTACCCTATCTTCCAAAATAGTATACCCCACCCCCCCTTTCTCTCTCCTATCATATCCCATGACCCAAATACCCCCCCCTCTCTCTAAAGGGCGCCATGTCTCTTGTCTTGTAGCTAAATAACCTTCCCCACACTCACACACACTCAGTTTCACTAAAAAAGGTGCCCACAGACCCATCCCCACCCGGTGGTTACCTGATTTTTCTTGTGTTCACACACATCTGCACACAGATTCACCTCTGAACACACTCCTCTCTCTCCCCTCTTGTAATTACTTTATTCTCCATGTTACCTCTCACTTTTTTTCATCAACCCATCTCTCTCTCTCTTAGTCTCTCTCTCATGAGACTGTTGTTCTGGCACATATACACACAGCCAGACAAGTGGGGCCCACAGTCACATGGCCTATGTAGATAATGATTTCTTCATTTCTAAATTCTAGAATTTCTCCCCCCCCCTCCTCCCCTATATAAAGAGGGGTCACCATCACACAAAAACACACAACATCACCAAAGAACACACTATACTGTGTGTGCCTAGTGCACACACACACACCCACACCATCACCATCACCATCACCGCAATCACCATGCTTGTCTTGAGCATGACCTCTACACCCTTGGCTATGGAAGATGAAGGGCAACTAAATGAAGGATGATGGCCATAATCCTCGTGCGAGTCTTCGCCATCAACTCCCACCTATCCGCCATGTGCTCTACCACTCTCTCCCTTCTCATTCCCCTACCCTATGCTCCCCATTTCATCGCCTAATTCTCTAAATAAAGCTTGAGGTTTTGTGAGTATGTTTTCTTGCAATGTTTTGCCCATGTGAGGTGTGCGGAATCGCCACCTAGTCTTGTGTTTTGGAGTGAGCTTGTGTATGTGTGAAGGGTGTGCGGATTCGCCATCCTTTTGTGATGCCTAAGTACTAAGCCGCTATACCCCCTCCCTCACTCTCTCTCTCTTTCTCTCTCTCACTTGGTCTCATTCCCTTTCCTTTTCATCATTACTCCCAAGCATCCATCTCTCTTGGATGAAAACTTTGTTATGGTGGTGTGTTGTTTGCGTCCTAGCCGTTGAAGCTAGGTGGTGCCCCCTATTTGCTTTACCATGACAGGCTCGAGGTGCGCCATTCGGTCCCCGGTGTTTTAGAGGCCGTCGGGGTTCGGGGTTTGCTTTGCTCCCGTCAACACCATTGCCCTCTTTTGAGCTTACTAGTTAAGCTAGTTGTGTGCTTGGAGCCGTCTGTGGCTCGCACACAGTGTTCGACAAGTCCCTTGCTTCGACAGTGCGGCAAGGAGCGCACAAATGGAGTCCCCAATAGGTAGTGCTTCCATGTGTCTAGGGCATGTAGAACAGCTAAAAGCTCTTTTTTGTATATGCCCAAGACTCACTCATCGGTATGGAGCCTTCGGCATGATTATGCTAAGCTTATTGGTCACCTAAATAAGCTCCTAAAAAAAATAATAGCAAGGTGACTTGAGGTGAAGAACAAAGCCAAAGCTTTGAAAAGATCAAAGGAGCACTAACACATGTACCAATTCTCAAATTACGTGACTTTGAGTCAAAATTGATGTAGTCATACATGCAAGTGCGTTAGATAGTGTCGAGTGCTAAAATAGGAAGGGACACCTATAGCCTATACTTTTAGGAAGTTAAAGGACTATGAAAACAATTTCACCACACATGATCTCAAATTACTAGCTTTCATTCATGCCTTGAAGCTTTGGAAATGATATCTACTTAGGGTTGAAATTCCGTGCTTGGCATTGACCATCAAAGCTTGAAATGGATTTTAACCCAACCTCGCCTTCAACATGAGATAAATAAGATGGAGTTATAGTGAATCTTTCATATACAATCAATGATCACCTTGCATCACCTACAATCTACATATGGAATCGACAAGCCCAACCCATGACTCAAAAGAATGTAGTTCATAAGGTTTGCATCCGTTCGTCATGGGTTAATCAAAAGTGAATATATTAGGTTGCCATGAGTGTCCCATATGATTTGTTATAACATCAAATATCTAACCAACCCAAATGATTTTCTCATATTAAATTGATCATTTAATGTGGGAGAATAGACAAGAACAAGGGTTAGAATATAGACATGTGCTTACGGGTCTCTCTCAACACGGGGCCAATGGTAAATGGGTCCAAATGAGAGATGATCTGTCAAGAGCAACGCTAGCTAATGGAGCTTAAAGACCTTAGGGTTAGCTTCATTAAAGAACCCCAATGGTTAGTGTTAAAAGTCCTTTGACCTTAGGCAAGCTAGGTGTTAGCGGCTGGACACACCCAATGGAGGATGATTGCCCGGCGGGATACTAATTTCCTTTGTAATTATTCCTTAATTGAGAAGAGACCGTCATTTCACCTTTGTAAATAGTGGGGCTTGCAGAAGCTTCCAAATTGTATCCCATTTTTGACATTTAGACTTAGTAAATGGTTAACTTGGAACATTAGGGTTTGAGATTGTAAGGTATTTATACCACTTTTTGACCTTATCTTTGTCATTTTTATATAAGTTTTTGTCTGTGTGAGTTGAGCGTACTCTGTGTACGAGAGAGAGTGAGAGTTTTATCTTGACGCTACGCACGCACTGGTGGTCGGAATCAAGTGCGGAGAAGTGCAACGTGTTGTCCCCGAAGAGAGCTACGCGTCAACACTTACATTGCAAGTGTACGGCCCGGCTTCGCGAGATCAACCCACGAGCTATATCTGGTGATTCGGTGAGCATACGTTGTCTGTTTTTGCATTTTAGCATATCCATGCATTTGCAATGAGTAGAGCTATACATTAGGCACTTTAGTTTTTAGAAACGTCGACCTGTAAATTTCGACCAAACATCCTACTTGATTTTGCACCGGGTGTTTATGGTTGGAGTTTTGGTTCTTGGACCTTAGGGAGAGTGACCTATTGGTGTTAATAGGATTTCCCTCAAGTTCCGTAGCATTTTGAGAACGTTTGATGGGTATTTGGCTCTTGAAAGCGTTGTAGGACATCTCCTCTTGTGTACTCTTGAAGGCTGTAGCTTAGACATTGGGTAGAGACCTCTGTAGGAAGTAGTCAATAGTCGATTGAGCGTAGGTTGACACCCTATGCTTGCTTCCATGCGTCTGCGGGTTGAGCTTCGTCCTTAGCCGTCCTTAGCTGACAAATCTTGTTAGGTGAGTTCTCGATGTGCTGACGTCCATCGCGGCGTATCCGCCAACATTGGCGCCACTGCCAGGGACAAAAACCCTAGATAGGTGACTGAGACTAGTTCTTGAGGATAGGGATTCTCTGGCTTGCCAGAGTCTTGTTTTACATTTAGATAGGATCAGAGGGTGGGGGAATCTCTAGTTCTTAGGAGGAGTCTAGGGAGAGAGTGTCTGGCCTAGATCCTTCGACTTAGGTAGACTTAGATAGTTTTAGGTATTAGTTTAGTTGTGGTGTAGAGAGTAGGAGTTGGAGTGGTAGAGGCGGTGAAAGGATAGATTGAGAGTCTGGAGAGGCCAAGAAGCAACCGAGACACCAAAATCACCATCTCACATGATGAGTAGGAGTAGGGTAAGTAGGACATCATGATTTATGATCTGGAGCACTTCATGCATGTTATATTTGCTGTTAGGCTCATCAAAGAGCTGTAAAAGATGGAAAAGAGTGTTTAGAAGCTGAATTGAAGCTCAAAAGTTTCTGTGAGTATTTCTAAGAGAGCTGCAGAGCATAGGGAGTACTTCTGTCAGAAAAAAGTTAAATTTTAAGACAGTAGACATCCTACACGTAGGATGTCTACTACAGGGTGTTCTGGTGAGAATTTTGAAAATCTGAGTTGACCAGTGTGTTTAGAAGGTAGCTATTACCCTATTTTCACCTAGAAAGTGGAAGTTTGACCACGACAGGATAAGGCCAAAAGAAAGGAAATTGCCAGACATCCTACCCAAATTGTGCCAAGGCATTATTTTAAGACCAAAACCATAGGATGGCTTCATGAGCATGATCTACATGATTTATTGAGTGCATGAGAAAGGTTTCATCTCAATTGGGAGAGAAAATTAGGTTTTAAGCAGACTTAAGCATTTTTGACTGAAAAAAGGCTAGGATAGCTAAAATTGGGGTCTTTTGAAATCCCAACTAAAATCTAAGCATAGCATTGGGTTGCTGACATCAAGGGGAAGCTGTGGCTCAAGTTTGGGGTCAAACAAATCACTTAGACATCCTACGCGTAGGATGTGTTCACAGTGATTTAGCACTCTAAATCCAATTGTGAGCATACCAAAGTGATCAGCACCTTAAGAGGAGTCTGTGGTTTGCATTTGGAGCAATTTTGAGCAGTTAGACATGCTACGCGTAGGATGTCTACTACATGATATTGAAGTCAAAATCTGACTGTAGGCATAGCAGGGTGTTGTATAGCCTTAGGCAAGCCTCCTAGTCAATTTTGGTCCAAATTGGAGTTGATTTGACTGGTCAGATCAACATCAGGATGTTGGAACAGATTTCTGATTAGTTGACCAGATTATAGGTGTCCAAATCAAAAAGTGAGAACAACTATGGACTCAGCACATCAAGGGGAATCTATAATGCAAATTTCAGCCAAAACAGAGCAGGTAGACATGCTACGTGTAGGATGTCTACAGGGGCTTATTTAAGTCAAAATCTGATTGTGGACATAGAGTGATGTTCCAATTGACTTAAGAGTTCCAGAACTTCTTTTAGAAGTGAAATTGGACCTTGTTTGACCTTTTGACGAAGCAAAGAAGGAATTAAGACTTTCCCTCTAAACTGACAAACATTCGAGTAAAGTACAGTTCCAGATTAGCATACCTAATCAAGAATATGCGAAGTGTATAAAGTACAGTAGTGGTTGAGGTTAACCCTCCAGTTATACCAATCATTACTAAGACCGCCTCTAGCGGTTAAATGCTTTGATTCGATTGCCGAAATTAAACGCTTGTGTACATGTATATTCAACGGCAAGGCAAGAAGTTGTGTGGAAACTGATCGCTTGCCAGGTGAGTGGTTGGATTTGTGATAAACTGCATTGCTAAGTTTGATGAATTTAAGATCAGGAAGACATATTCATAGAGACCAAAAAGTGGCAGGTGATCAGGGTAGCTTAGTGTCCACTGAGGAGAGTGTAACTCAGGCAAGGTTAGATCCATTAGCACCAATCATTAAGGAGGGTAGTGATACTGACACTTGAGTCCTTCTTCGTGATGGGTAGTCAACAACCAGGAGGTTTCTCTTGTGAAGGACCAATGCTAGGAGGAAGTACCTCCCAAAACCCTTTGAACGATGCCAAGTTCAATATAATCCTCTTGGAAGGAACAAACTCTAGGGGAGCCCTAGTTTATTCTGACTATCGAGGACGCAAGTGTATTTGTATAGAAGAAAGACCTTCTCAGAGACTGGAGATGATTCGAGTCTATGATGATGGAGATAGATTCCAAGACAAAAAGGGGAACCACTATCTGATAGTTAGTAACCCTGAGGATTACAACAGATATGGAGATAATGTGGCAAAAGGAAAAATGGTATAAGAGGCTCAAGAGCCGCCTCCAAAAATTGATCGACCTGGAGCTCTTTTTATGTATGATAAAAAAACAACCAGGGTCTCTATCTATAATGAGAATGTGAGAATTTACAAGCATGAGAGCGAGGGAGTAGTCTCTTATTTTCGATGCAAAGAACCCTATCCAAATGAATTAAGAAAAGACAAGGTTCTCTACTTATTCTCTTATGAAATTGCTATGGGGAAGGATATCATTTTTGTTGACAGGTACGGGCAAGAATACAAACGAATTCTCCCAGAGGAGGTAGAAAAGGCAACAGTTCCAGAAACATCAACATATGCCCCCGAAGAAGTACCAAGGTCCACCTATACCCCTAGCAAGTCAACAAACCCATTTTCAGAAGAGTACGAGGCAACATCACATTCTAGCCGACAACAGACGTTCAACTACCAGAATCAACAAGCAACCCAACCATCATTGCAGGCATGGCTTCGACAAAGTGCGACATTAGAACAAGACCAAAACAGAGATGGTTATCAAGCCGCACGAGGGCTAAGAGATTTACAAGAGCCACTACTCTATTCACAGTATCAAGGCGAGAGTAAGCCAAAAACTCAAGAGTCGGCACAGCCTGGAAGACAACCCATAGAACAAGTTTGAAGAGATGAACCACCTCTTGCAAGAACCATCAGAAATTATGGCTTAGGGGCATCTTTGGGAGAGGAACCCTCCCACTACTGAAGGCCAGAGGAGGTATATCGGGTAGGACGAGGAGAACCAATGATGAGATTTGTAGACCATTGTAGAATTAGACCTTCTCAAGTGCAAAAATGGGTAAACAAGAAATACACGGGAAACAGAGATCCTAGGGATCATGTAGCAGCCTTTGTGCGTGTAATTAGAGCTGAAGAAGTGTTGGACTTCCCTAATCAATTTGCAGGGTTTGGACTTACCCTAAAAGAGGATGCCGCTACTTGGTTTGACTCTATGGAGCATAGAGACTTTGAGTCTATGGAGGAGGTGTTTGACGAGTTTATTGAGGAATTCTCACAAAGGGGGATAGCTCATAATACAATCTCACAAATCCATAAATTCAAACAGAAAGAAGGGAAATCTGTGCGAAAGGCAGCCCTATGACTAAAAAGATATGTGAAGTTCTGCCCTGTGGAAGAACTGCCAACTCAGTTCAGACTTATGCTTATATTTATTCAAGGACTAAGGAACGCAGATCTCCAGAAGGACTTACATATGAAGAGAAGCACGACATTAAATGAGTTAACTAAGGAGGCTCTTTACCTTGTAGAAAATTGTGCGGTTTACAAGGAGGGTGAATTCAAGGATCTTGATGACGATTCATCCTCACAACAAAGTGGAAGCAAGTCCGCTAAGATAGCACCAAAAGGAGAAGTAGCTGTAAGCCAAGAGAATCTTGTAGAAGAAGTGCTTTAAAAAATTAATATGTATGCCAAGTCTCAGGCTAAATAGCCGAAGTGGTGTGCTATTGAACAAAAATGGACAAACCATGTGACGGAGGAATGTTATTATAACAAGGGATATGTGAGAGTGCGACCATATGCTCCCCAAGTTCAGGCAGCATCTCCTCAACTTCTACCGATGCCTAGGTATCAAGCAGGCAACCTACCAGGACCTGTAGGTGTAGAAAGACCACAACTAGTATTGGGGCAACAACCACCCCTACCAGGATTACGACCGGTCGGCATAAGATACACACCAACGGTAAACGAACCAGAGGAGAAGGCTTTGGTAGCTATGCATGCATATTACGAAGATTCCAATGGATATGCTGCAAATCCTGTCTATTATCCAATTGAAGAACCCTCAACGCTAGAACCTTGGAGCATGATTGGAAGTACAGGACCACCAACAGCTGCACAGGCAGCAGGAGAAGGAAGATACAGCTTGGATGAATGAATACTTTTGTTTATAGCCAACGGAGGCATGGGCGGGCAGAGGCATGCATACCAACAAAGAGGAGCTCAAGGAGAACCTCAACAACATAAGGGACCCTGCTACAAGTGTGGCAGAGACCATTGGCTAAGAGACTGTCCTCATGATGAAATCATTAGAGTCAACGTATATTGCACCGAGTGTGGAATTACTCACTTGATTCCTGATTGCCCTAAGAACCCGAGCAAAGGAGCAAAAAATACTTTGAACATACTGGAAGCAGTGCCTTCCAGTGGAGGGTCAGAAAATGAGACAGTAATACCTATTCAGGCAGTGACACGAGCACAAGCTCAAAGAATGACACACGAACCCATAATTGAAGAGCCAAAGATCCATGCCTCAAGTGCAGAAATGAAAAATCAGAGAAGCACTTGGAAAGCTAGAAAGGCGCGTATGAAAGCTAGGAGAGAACGAGAGAAAACGGCTCTATCCGAGGAGTTAAAACACACAAAAGATAGATTAGAGCGGTTAGAGGATCTAACTAGTTTAAGCTCACACACCGCGGCAACAATAGGGCCCAAGGAAATAGTAGAACCCAAAAGTGCAGGATCAGGAGGATCAGTGCTAGTAGAAAAAGTAAATGAGCAGTTAGACGCACTTTTAAAAGCATACGAAGCCTGTGCGCTCCTTGCCGCACTGTCGAAGCAAGGGACTTGCCGTTACACCGTGTGCGAGCCATAGACGGCTCCAAGCACACAACTAGCTTAACTAGTAAGCTCAAAAGAGGGCAATGGTGTGTCACTCACCGCTCTATGCTCCTGCCGTGGAGGATTCCTCGCCGCGAAGAAGAAGGAGACGTCGCTACGTCGCGCTCAACCGCTTCACCGCCGTCGTGCCGCCGCAATGCTCGATCGCACTCTCTCTCTCTCTCTCTCTCACACACACACACACACACACACACACACACACACACACACACACACACACACACACACACACACACACACACACACACACACACACACATACACACACACAAGGAGGTGAAGAAGAAGAAGACGGAGATGGAGATGGAGCAAGAGCACTCTTCTATTGCACAAATGAGAGAATGAGTGAATTTTAGGTTTAGTTGGCTTTTATATGAGCTCACCCCATTCACACTTGGGCGCCCATGCTTAGCCAACTAATCCCTTGAATGTCCCAGTTAGAGTGCGCCTCTCATCGGCGATCACTCTTACCCTTTTCCTATTGGACCGACAAGCCCGGTACCTGACTCTACCAAATAAATAATACACGTCCGTCGTAGGTGATGGGGTGTCCGTGAGCCGTGAGGGTTAACATGCCCCCCTTCGTGATGTAGATTCCGTCCTCGGAAGCTATTGAGTTGATGCTCGTTCGTCGAGGTGGAAGAGCATTTGAGATGAATGTCCTTAGCCTTCTTCAGTCACTGCAAAATCAAACAACATTGGCATAGTAATTGCATTCTCATAAGTGATTAAAAAGCATATGCAGTTTTAGGTAGACAATTTGATTGGTAAAAGAATTTCAAACAATTTGTCAGCAATGAACATTAAATTGCAATGTAATCAAATGCATAAACAAATGTAAAGGTAAATAATTAAACAAGTCTGGGGTCGCTAATTTGACGGTCAAAAGGCACTAGAGATCGAATATTAATACCATGGGTAAGCTTCTTATTTTTCTGTGGTCAATTAAGTTGTTTAATCGCGAGAGCCAAGTATTCATGTTCGAGGGCTGACTAGAGGCTATATTTGGAAGACCTTGTAGTTAAGCTACCATAAAAGGAATTTCTCATGAAATCATCGCCTGACTGATTACTTTTTCTTTGACCCCCCAAAGTCTTTTCACAGTGATTCAATTTTGATGTGTGTGCTTATTTTGTATGCCTTGGGTTTTTTGCTTTTCAAGGAAAAGCGCCCACACTGGGAACCTCTAGGGCTCTAGTACCATAGGCAATACATGTGAGCGAAGTAACAAATCAAGCTGAGATTTCTCTTCCAGCTTAAGATTTTACAGTGTGGCACTTTGATTTTTTGTTTGTTCATTTTCAGCATTTTAATTTTGTAACTTTGGGGGGTCATATAACACTGATATACCTCCCCAGGCTCATCACACTAGTAAACTCCCTTTATAATACTTAAGCGAAAGGTCAATAGGGTCAAGCCCACTAGAAAGCCCTAGTACATTTCACACAATGTTGCCTAAATCGGATTAAGAACCTAAGTAACCATTGATTATTAGGAAGGCATTCCCCATGGTATTAAGAGAAGATTTCTAACACCTAACTTGGTCAAACTAGCTTAGTCGGACTGCTTGATTTTTAAACTTAGACAAGTGATTATGACAAAAAATTACATTGAATTAAATGTTTGATACTAAGCAAATGCGGTGAATATTAGGCTACCAATCACAATTAAAGTTGACAATCATAGATGCAAAAAAGATAAGGGGCAATGCTAATGGACAAGAAACACCTGTTTGTGTCGATGGTCGCGCTTGATTTGAAGAGTGAGTCGAGATAAAGATTCCATGAAGGTCCAAATCCTACCAATAGCAACACGCTCCTGTACACACTAGGAAACAAAAGGAATACCTCCAGGAGGCACATTAGTGGAAAAAGGTACCAACACTTATTGAACACAACAAAAAACATAAGGAACCCTAACCGAATTATTTACACTCCCCCTAGAGAGTCAAGGGAATAGGATATTGTAGAGGTTGGGGGGAAACCCTAAGGCTAAACCCCTATCTTCGTCGTCGAGATAAACAAAGTCATCATCCATGAGACCATATGTGCCATCCGTGTAGTCGTGTAAATTTTCTTCTTCATCATAGGTGCCCATGTTTACTAAGAAGGTCACTAGACGCCTATAGTCATCTTGGTCAAAAGGGTAGGCTTGTGCAATGGGAGAAACGCTCTCTACTAAGTATGGATCAGACGTGGTCAAGAGACGTATCAGCCATTCTAACTCCTCAAAATTCCTCTCACATGCTAGCGTACCTATCAAATCCCATTCACATGCAAGCACTGGAAAGACCATGTGAAATATTTGTGAAAAGTAACGAGGGTACCTCTCACCCAAGGCAGGAGTGGATGACTCTAGCGTACTAGCCATATCTGTATACGCAAATAGATGATGGTTAGAGTGAAAATATTACAAGGGTCGTGTTCTTGTGCATAATTTGTTTTTATGATTTGTGTTATGGCTCTTGCTCTTTTACTTTTTTATCTTGTTTTTGTGAGTATAAGGCTTTATATATACATTCCCTAAGATTGGAGATTAAGAGGTCAGGGAGAAAGGTTGAGAGGGAAGCAAGTGAATGATGGATGTCCACAAACACTCCCCCCTTCCTTGGGTAGATCATACCGTTTGAAATGATGTCGTCACCCTTTGAAACCAATCGTTCCAGTTGGTAATAGGTGAGGATTTTTGCCAGTAGTTTTCTATTACCCTAGGTGCCTCGTCAAGTTGCAAGGGTGGTAAGGTACTCTCCCAGGATCTAACTTGAAGTGGTTCATCAGGTGATTCTTGAACACTGGGAGGTGTGGATTCTTTTGTAGCTTCATGGAGGTCCACTACTATAGATGGAGGCTGTGTAGAAGCTTTTACCTCTATGGATGTATTACATGAGGAGCTAGAAGCTTCAGGGAACTCCCCCCTTCTTGAGCTAGGTGGAATAAATTGGTTTTGCCTTGGAGCCCAAACTAGCTCTGGACTAGGTGTGTAGCATTCTGTGATCTTTCCCTTCCCACGGTCTGCCATTGGCTTTAGCGTTACACTGTTTGACTCATATGGGTTTGTTGTCGATAGGGAAGGACACATTTTACGTTTAGGTACCCAAATTTGCTCATTTCCATCATAGTAGCCTTGGGCTTCTAATAGTTGTTTTGGAATCCATCGTGATTTGGTCTTGAATCTCCTAGAGCGCGCTCTTGGTTCTCCAGGGAAATTTTTTCTTGAAATGGATGGGAGGGTTGAGGTAGTTGGAAGTAAGGCCTTGGAAACCCATTGATATTTACTCTTAGGTCGTACAGGTTGAGTACTTGCAATATTACTGCTTGCTGCAACTACAAGTGTTGAAGTGCTAGGTTCATGGGTAGTCGGCAAAGACGAGTTAACCACCTTGGCTTGTGAATGTTAGCTATCCTTCAACTTTGCTAGACTTTGCAACCTAGGTGACTTTGCTTGAATGATAGGGGTAAGTGTCGGTGGTCGCGTCGTGACACTACCAGTATCCCAATCAATAGTGAATTTGGTTGCCAACATCCACGTGCGTCCCAGGTTTACGTTGCCTTCCATAGCTCCCGCGGGCATGACTAGAAACCTCTGCACTATGCTTCCATTGTCATAGACAATAGGGGTCTGAAGGACTCCAAGAATAGCAGTTTTCTTTTTATTAATGCCCTTGACTTGCATCGTACTCGGGAATAGGGTCGGTTTCCCTAATTGACACCAAACTCCATAGGATAACAAATTGTGTTTAGCTCCCGTATCTAATAAGGCATTGTATAGTACTTTCCCATAGGGGCTATTTAGCTCAATTGGGTATCGTAGGGGTGGCTCAGATTCTAATGAGTCGTCATCTGTGTCCTCGAAAAATGCTTGCGTGATTCCCAGATTAGCCTCTCGTTGGCGTCTAAGACGTTGTTGTCGTTCTCGAGCCTCAACTCTTGCTTGGATTTTTTAAAGCTCTGCTTGTTCCTTGGCAGCCTTCTTTTGATGGATGGCTTGCAACTCTTCCTGGCTTAGAGGATCATAATATCTTTTGAATTTACTCCCAATAAGGAATTCAATGGTTTCAACTCCATCTAGAGTCTCCACACGAATGGTACCTTGCGGGGTAATTTCACACACTCGATATGGTCCCTTACCGGCGTATTTCAATTTCTTCTTTTCATTACGTATCCCGTACATAAGAACTTTATCACCAACCTTGATGTCTTTATCCTTTAAATGGCTATCAAACCACTTCTTTCTCCTATCCTTCTCCACTGAAGCATTTCACATAGCTAATTGCCTTTCTTCATCTAGCCTTTCCAGGATATATAATCGCTCCACTAAGGGGTTACCATCCCAAACTTCTTGAGAAGCTCCTCGAAGACTAGGAATGACAAACTCCCATGGCATAACTGCTTCTTGGCCATACACCATCTTAAACGGTGTGCAATTAATAGCAACTTTATACGCAGTACGATAAGCCCATTAAGCTGATGTAAGCTTTAGGTCCCAATCAGTGCGATGAGCCTCGACTGTCTTTGTCAAAATGGAGATGAGAGTTTTGTTGGTACTCTCAGCTTGGCCATTTGCTTGGGGATAATAGGGTGTAGACTTGTGGTGAGATATCATGAAGTTTGATGTGAGTTCTTTTATTACTTCATTTATAAAATGACTTCCATTGTCACTCACAAGTTCAAAGGGGCATCCAAAACGTGTGATAATGTTCTCAAAGAGGAACTTAGCTGTTGTTTTTGCATCCGCCTTCCGTGTTGCTTTTGCTTTAGCCCATTTGGTTACATAGTCGGTAGCCACAATGATATATCGTGATTGCGTGTTACGTGCAGCCGGACTAATCGGTCCTACAAAGTCTAAGCCCCACTTTTCAAATGGTTGGGTTACCTTGATGGGATGTAGAGGCATCCTATCCCTTCTTTGTGGCTTGTTGAAGCGTTGGCATTCATCACATCCCTTTGCAAAAAGTGATGCATCCTTAAACAGAGTGGGCCACCAATAGCCTGACTGTAGATCTTTCGGGCAGTCAACTTTCCTGAAAAGTGACCACCAGCTACGCCCATGTGTGCCTCTTGTAGAATATAAAAATACTCATCCTCGCGGGCACAGCGTCTAAGAACATCATCTTTTACTCTCTTATAGAGAGTTCCAGCCAGTAAGCAATAGGGTTCGCATTCCTTGATTAATTTTCGAGCTATATCTTTTCACAGTTCTTTGGGTTGAAAACCATTAACTAAGAAGTTAACAATCTTTTCACTCCATTCAGGCATTGTCTCAACAATGAACAAAGGAGTATCAGGCAATTCATCATCAACCCCCATAGGAGCTTCGCCATTAGGGATACGAGATAAATGATCCGCCATGACATGTTTCCTCCCAGGCCTCACAAAAACGGTGAAGTCAAACTCAAGAAGAATTAACAACCATCGTGTAATTCGACCTGTGGAACACGGCTTGTTTACCAAATATAGCAATGCTTGTTGATCAACATAAAACACAAACTTGGTAGCAAGAAGGTAATAGCGAAATTTCTTTACTGCGTAAATCATAGCTAGACCTTCGCGCTCTGTAGTAGTGTAGTTTATCTTGGCATCATTTAATTGGCGACTTGCAAAGCTAATAGGGTAGTCCAATTTATGTTCTCCTGGTTGAGTTAGAACACACCCAAAATCAATATTTGATGCATCAATATGCACATGAAAAGGTACATTCCAATCAGGTGCTCGCAGGATTGGAGCACTTGTTAGGGCCTTCTTTAATAACTCATAAGATTGATGACATTCTTCCGTCCAGTGAAACTCGATAAGAAGCTTGTACAATGGACGCGCTATCTCGGCAAAGTTTAAAATAAATCTTCGATAATAACCAACATGGCCCATAAATCTTTGAACTCCTTTATAGTTCGTAGGTGGTGGCAAATCGTCAATGGCTTTAATCTTACTCTCATCTGTGGATATCCCGTTCTTGGACACTATATGCCCTAGAATGACTCCATGCTTAACCCAAAATTGGCATTTGAAAGGGTTCAATGAGACGCGATAGAATCTGCACCTTTCAAATATTTTTCATAGATATAACAAATGCTTCTCCCAAGAAGAATAAACACAAAGGTCGTCTAGGAAAGCTTCACAAAACTCCCTTAGAAATTCTTTAAACGCAGTGTTTATTAATCGTTGGAATGTAGCAGGGGCATTCGTTAAGCCAAAAGCCATAACACGAAATGCAAACACTCCAAACTCTGTGATAAAATCCGTTTTAGCTTGGTCCTCTAATGCCATTTTGATTTGATTGTAACCAGAGTACCCATCTAAAAAGCTATAAGCTTCCTTGGCCGCAACTCTTTCAAGAACATGTTCTGAATATGGCAAGGGATAATGATCTCTCCTAGTGGTTGCATTAACTTTCTTGAGGTCCACGCACACTCTTAGTTTCCCATTCTTTTTTGGCACAATGACTATTGGAGAAACCCATTCTGAGTGCTCAATAGGGTATATGAATCCACATTGGATAAGTTTTTCAATCTCCTCTTGTACAATTTTGGCGTACTTAGGATTCATTGGATAGGGTCGTTGCTGGACGGGTTTAGCAGTGTTGATCATGGGAATTGTATGTTGCACCACAGGTGGAACGCCCTTCATGTCATGATATGTCCAAGCAAAGATATCCTTGTATTCCTTGAGGAGCTCCTTAAGTACAGCCTCTTCAGTTTCGGTAAGGTCTTGAACAATAAAGATTGGTTTAGACTCCTCACTTGGTTCTGCTAATTCTATCTCTTTAACTACCGCTGGACCATCATAGACTCCACTGCTTCCATTGGTAGGTATTCATTGGGCTTTGGCATACACAACCTTTCGCTCCCCCGTGGTATAAGATTTAAAATGTTCAGGAGCCGTATGTAAGTCAGCAGGCTCTTGTCCTGACGGAGACCTTTCTTTTAGTTCTGCCTCCTTTTGTTGTTGTGCTAGCTCTCGGTTTTGATGTCTTCTTATAGTTCCACTCAATTTCGGCTCTGTAACCTCCAATTGAGCGAGGTCAATGGGTCACGGGCTGCACCACATGACACTCTGGAGATGTTCACCCCAATTGTCTACTAGCTTTCGATGAGCATCACATGCCCTAGATAGCTAAGCCATTCTGCAGTAGATCTTTCCTTGTTTATCCTAGCTCTCACATTTGCTCGATATCGTCGTCTCTTATATGACCTTTGTTTCTTGTTAAGGTTTTAATTTTGGTAAATGTTTGAACTCGACTCGCTTGATAGGTCTTCGCTTGTATCTTCTTCACTCTCATATAAATTACCATAGATGGTCGTACTAGACCTTGAGTGTTCAGTTTCTATACTTGGCTCACTCGATGTTTCCTCAGGTTCTGAATCCATTTCTCCCTGAGATTCCGTTTCTGATGTGTATTGGCCTGAAGCCTTTGAGGAATCATTGGTTTCACTCTCAGGTAGGTGTGCCTCTTTCTTATCATCAAATGTTACATGCGCTACACCTAACATGTTTACTGGTGCAATGTGTGGTATCTCTTCCCCATCTGGTGTTACCCAGGTTGTTCCTCTAGCTCCCCATGTATCTATAGTTGCCGCTAGGTGTACCCAATCGACATTTTCTGACTCAGCCATTCCGGGTAGGATATCCATATAAGGAGAGTTCTCCCCAATATCTGTGTCTTCGTTACACGTGTAACAATACTGTAATGGAGCTGAGTGAATTTTTGTGTATGATCGATTATCAATGATGAATTTATTTCCTAAAGGATGCGTTCGACCACTTAAAAGATCAACTCGAATGACAGAGTCTTGGAACTGTAAGTAGACGTGGTTTTTGGACCAGTCATGCACCATTTTTGCTTCCCTCATGAATGGACGCCCTAAGATCATCTCAAATGACATAGGATGCTTGGAAAAATCCATAACAATGAAAGTCTGCCTTACCTTGTGTCCCAAGACTTTGATTCTGAGGTCCTTTAGCATTCCAATAGGCATAACAATAGATCCATTAGCCATTTTTACCACTACGCTTGTGGCTTCAAGGTGAGGTCGCCCCATAGACTCCCAACAACTCTTTGTCACCATGCTGACTCCCGCACCACCGTCAAGGACTCCCTTTACAATTAATCCTTTAGTAGTGATTGGCAGAGTAGCATTAGATTCATCACCTTCAAAGTATTGCCCCAACTTGTCAACGGGTACTTCAATTACAGATTCATGTCCCGCTAGGTCAGATGGTGGTGCTAAATGTTCCTCATCATTCATTACCGAGTCAGGTTTGTTCATACGTGAAAACTGTGGTAATCCGGCCTGTAATTCTCCATTGAGGAAGGCTCGAAGAGCTGAGACTAGCTCGGGGTCTTTATATAGTTTGGACATGATGGTGGTTCTAACTTCTGAAGACATGAAATCCATCAATTTGGCAACATTTAATGGCATCTTGTGGGACGTAGGACCCTGAAAAGAGAATGGTGAAGATGGAATCTCCACTTCCTCAAGGGGGTCGGGGATTCCCTCACCAAACATTCTCTCTAGTAGGAAAGGTGTGTGTCCACTTTCAGATATCCTACCCTCACTCGCTTCCCGAATGATACTGGGTATAGCTAACGGCCTGTAGTTCTTGTGAGGTTGAACTTGTGTGGGAAACACTGTGTCTGACATCTGGATGTGTTTGGGTTCAGGTTCTAATGTTCGTTGAGTTTCTTCCACCAAACCCCTCAATCGTTGGACTCGTTTAATTTCCACTGTTGGGTTTGGATAGGTTCCAATCTTTCTCTTGCAATCCTCATTTTTCGTCTCTCGTGGCTTATCTTGGGGGTTAGTAACTGGGTGGTTTAACTTTGAATACTCTTTTGGTGTTCGTCGTAATTCCCTCTCGTGATCCTCCTCACTGGCTTTTTCCTTTGTAGTAATAGTTTTGGTCTCTGTGGTCTCTATCGAATCTGAGTCATCCTCAGGGTCATTCATATACACGGGATCCTCTCCTGTCCCTTTGTTAGTCTTTGAACTAGGTTTTGAGCTAGAAGCATTAAGGGATTTCTTTCTTCGTGTTTTCTTCTTTCTCGCTCGGCCAATGGATGCAGCATCTCTCTCTTCGAGGATGTAATTTTGCTTTTGGAGCATCGACCGTGTGAGTGCATTCACTGGTGCTATGTTTATAGTTGGTGGTGTCCCATCAACAATCTCTATTATGTTCAATGGTGTGATTTTCGGTGCGTTTGGATTGTTAGGACACTGTGCGATCAAATGATCTATGCCACAATGATTACAAGTGAGTATTGGCGTTGCCAATGCACTCCCTTGACTTGTTTGCATTAGTGCAGCATTCTTTTGCATTCTAATGGGGCACTCAGCTACTCGATGTGGTCCACCACATTCGTAGCACTGAAAGGTGGTCTCCTAGAAAAACTATTAATGTTTTGGCCTCTTGCTGCTAGCGCAGTAGCTTGATATACCGGTTTGATTTGTCCCCAATGGTCTTCCATATAGTACATGGGAATCTCCTCAAGCATGTCGACTCCATAGGTGATACTAGAGTCTATGTCCTCTTCGCAATCTACATAAGTACTAGATGACTCGCAACCTATTTGGTTCATAGGTGTAACTCTTGGATGAGGGGGTTGCGGTCCTAGCACTGGAGGTGGAAACGGTGTGGTTTGGACCACATTTTGGGTTCTAGGGACCATGTGATGTAATGGCAACTGTTGCTCCATGGGTGGGGTAGGCATCAATGCAGGAACTCGAGGTGAGTCTGCCCAAGCTATAGGCGGTCTATTTTCCATGATGCGTTTAAGCATTAGGCAATCCTTCGCTTGATGGCCATACCTACCACACGCGTTACAAGTCCCGTTAAACTTTACTTTGAAAGTAGGGCATTCACTCGTAGTATGTGGGCCCAAGAAAATTGAGCACCATTGTTGCTCCCTTCTTGGATACATATGAGTGTTTTGTGGAGCACGATTACCCCTAAGGCTTTCTTGGATGGCCTTGGTGAGATCTGCCAAAGTGATCTCAGATATCGTTTGCTCTTTCACGATTGGCTTTATCTTCATTGGCTCATGCCCTGATGCTTGCGAGCTACTTGACTTCGGCTCGGTAGACACTCTTTCTCCTGCAATCATTAAATTATCATCTAATTGGATTGCATTCATGGTGACTGCTTCCCAAGTAGTGATACCTCTAATGACTAGGCCATTATAGATACTTTCATGTTGTAGTCCCCTAATGAATCTATCGAGCAATTGGTTGTTGTTGAATCTCTCGTTTGGATTGCATCGAGAATTCAAATTCTTTAGGCGACTAATGAAGTCTCTCACGGATTCACCTTCTTCTCGTTGGGCTTTCTGGAGCTGAGAGGCTACACCCCAAAGTACTCCCTCTCGTATGTATTCTTTTAAGACCAGTCTCGTAAGAGTAGAGTAGATCGTTTTCACTTCTACTCTTAAGGTTCTATACCAATCTCCAGCCTTTCCGCTTAGGGTCAAACTCAAAGCCTTACACTTATGTAGCTCATTGTGCTCTTCCAAGGAATCACACACATGTTCAAAGACTTCCATATGATTCTAGCATCTCCGTCTCCACTGAATTTCTGTGTGAGCTTAGCTACTTGAACTGCCTTGCTCCTAGGCTCTCTATCAGGTCCACTATGCATGTTTTCCGCAATAGAGCGACCGATAGTTTGAGCAAATGCTGCCAAATCTCCTATTTGAGCAGGTATAATGGGTGTATGTGCTCCTGGAACCACATGTGAGATGGGAGTTGTCCTTGGCCTTGGCATACGCGCGGCTCTTGGGTCCCAAATTTCGTATGGTGGTGTACCAGACGGTGGTCCAAAGTTTACAGGCGTGGCCCTAGGCATAGGGGGTGCCTGATATGGCATGTTATTATTAAATGGCATGGCTCCACTTGTATAAGAGCTTGGATAATTCCATTGTGGATTGTAAGCTCTTGGAATAATCGAAGGTGTAGGAGCTACATGAGGCTGAGGTACGGCAGGTGCACATGATTGATACATACATGTAGGTATAGTTGGGGGCACTGTGCTACTAGGCATCCGCGCAGTGTTAACAAATGAACTCCATGGTGTACTTCTTGTCATGCTCACCACTGGGATATGCATGGTAGCCGTAGTGTCATTAAGAGAAAGATGAGCTAGATCTGGGAAGGTAAAGCTGCCACTTGTGGACTCAGATTGTACTGAGGCTCCTAGCGAAACAACATATGGGGCTCACTGAGGGAGTCTCCATTTGTGACAGGGTTGGTTGGTTGGCCTTTACCGTATCCAAGAATCTCATTAGGCCTGTTGAAGGCATGTTGATCCCTGTGTTCTGTCTTTCTAACTCGACAATCCTATGGAGGACATCACAAACTTTCTGTTGTTGCTCATCTATGCTAGTAGCACCCGATGTGGATTGTATAACATCTAACCAACCCACATGATAGGTGTGTCCTGTGTACCGATCAGTTAAAGCTTCTGCTTGTAGGTCATACTCCCAATTTTCGTTTAGGAATATCCCATCTAGGCCTGGCGTGCTGGAGGTTTTCCTTGAAGTGGAAGAATTATTGCTCCCCATAGCTTGCCCCTCCGTGACTGCCACCTTGGGCGCACTCGATTGCTCGACTGGCATGATTGTTGTCATAGGAGCCTTTGCTTTCAGGGCTCGACTTTGTTCTAGCCCTCGTAGGTTCTCAATTTCCCTCTCCCTTGTTGCTTGCATATAGCGTTCAATCCCTTGCACTTTGGCAAGACTCCTACCATCGGGTAGTAAAACCTCAGAGGGAGATAGTCCTAAAGGATCAGGAGGTGCAGTGGATGGAACATTCACATGCACACTCTGAAGAAGCATAGGGTCCATTTTAGGCATGAATGACGAATTTACTTCCCCACTCCCTTTATTTATTTCATTAACCGCATGTTCGGAGCGAGTAGCTCTACTAAGGGTCTCTTTTAAGCGGCTAAACACGTTGGACCCGGGCCGTGGGCCCATGGCATGCATGTCTTGACTTGAACTATCAGGGTTTGGTGTAGGATACCCCTCCATGACTTCGTAGTCAGAGGAAGAATCACTAGACGCGATATGAGGATCTTGGGTCGCACTACCGTTTGGTCACTTTATGCCCTCGGAATCCCTAAAACCGTCAATTTCTAGTAGGGAACTAGGCCCAAATTAGAAAGTCTAAGGGTGCAAGTGGGAAGAGAAGGGAGGAGAGTGGAGGACTTGCCCCACATGCTCTCATTCCCTCTTGTGGGGGTAGGGTATATATATAAGAGTGAGTCTAGTATATATCATAAGACTGAGGACTGAGGCTTGGGCTTGGGCTTGGGCTTGGGGAAACGATCCCGATCAAAATTTTTAAATATTTTCGGTTTTTTTTTAAATTTTAATTTTTTAAAATTTTTTTTTGGGCGACGACCGCGCGCGGTTTTGGTGACCCTTTCTTGGCCACACACACTATCACCTACCTAACCTCTCTGTCAACAGCTCACTACCTTATCTACTTACTAACAGTGCTGCTAACCACTAACTAATCTACTAACTAATCTGTTAACCACTCTACTAACTGCTTACTGACAGTGAGCTAACTGCCCACCTACTTCCTCTCTCACTACCTTCTGTGCAAAGACTGTGTGCAACCAAACCTTGACAGAAAACTGTGTACAGACTGTGTGCAAACAGAGATTGCTAACTGCCTTCGTACTTATTCATTCACTGCAAACAAGCTAACGAATACTAATTGTGCAAAGACTGTGTGCAAACAGAAAACACAACATTATGCAGAAATCACAGAACTTGCAGACAACACAGAAATTAACAACTTACACAAAAACAACTCATTCCTCTTCCTGTTCCTCTTCTTTCCTACTACAAACAACTCATAGGAGAAGCACAAAGTGCCTCTTGGGCTTAGTGCAGGGCGATTCCCCGGCAACGGCGCCAAAAATGTGTGCTCCTTGCCGCACTGTCGAAGCAAGGGACTTGCCGTTACACCGTGTGCGAGCCATAGACGGCTCCAAGCACACAACTAGCTTAACTAGTAAGCTCAAAAGAGGGCAATGGTGTGTCACTCACCGCTCTATGCTCCTTCCATGGAGGATTCCTCGCCGCGAAGAAGAAGGAGACGCCGCTACGTCGTGCTCAACCGGTTCACCGTCGTTGTGCCGCCGCAATGCTCGATCGCACTCTCTCTCTCTCTCACACACACACACATACACACACACAAGGAGGTGAAGAAGAAGAAGATGGAGATGGAGATGGAGCAAGAGCACTCTTCTATTGCACAAATGAGAGAATGAGTGAATTTTAGGTTTAGTTGGCTTTTATATGAGCTCACCCCATTCACACTTGGGCGCCCATGCTTAGCCAACTAATCCCTTGAATGTCCCAGTTAGAGTGCGCCTCTCATCGGCGATCACTCTTACCCTTTTCCTATTGGTCCGACAAGCCCTGTACCTGACTCTACCAAATAAATAATACACGTCCGTCGTAGGTGATGGGGTGTCCGCGAGCCGTGAGGGTTAACAAAGCCAGACTCAAAAACAACCAAACCCAAGAGCAAAGATGGATGACTTATCCATATACAAAAATAGAAAAACAGAGGTTGGAAATGTGTCGAAAGATGATTGAAACAACCCAATCCTTGATAGAAAATCTGCTAAGTAAACCTGCAAGTTGGCACAAGGTACCAGCACCAACCCCTATCAAACCAACTCTAGAGAAACAAGTAGACACGAAGGAGAGACTCACGCCTGCCTCTGAGTTTAGGAGAGAACCTATCATAGTGCCAAATACAACAGATGAGATAATTGATGGTTTCCAGCCTAAAAAATTGGTAGAAATGGGTAAGGATTGTAACATTCTAGATGACCTGTAGAAGCAAATCTGGGAAGCAAATGAAGCTAACAGGGCGAACCACCAAATAAATAGCATGAGAAAGGATAAAAATGAGATCTTACCTCCCATTGAAGAGTTTGAGGGAAGATCACAAATGAACTTTGATATGCATTCACAAGGGGGAGACCAGGGTTCAATTAGTTCGGGGCACAACCAACCAGACTCGCTAAAAACTCTACCCTCCTACCTAGGGGAGTATGAAGCTAAGTCTGAGGTGAGAGCAATCCCATCTCAAAGACTTTCTTCCAACAGAGTGATGGATTCACAAGGGTTGATTGAGTTATTGTCCACACCTATGGCATGCGTTAGCCGAACTCCTGAGTTTACGACCGAACATGTGGACCACCATAGGCAAATGCTTAGAAAAATTTGGAGTAGAAGACCCTACCTCGAAGCTTCAAGAAGGGATCAGAGAATTGGACAAGCCTCAACTAAACACTAAGCCAGTACCTTTAAACAAGGTTGGAGAATATTGTGAGGGAGAAGATGGAAATACCACACTACCAGTAGAATTCCGAGGAGTAGTTCCCAAAGCTATTCTTGACAGTGGAGGGGGAGTCGCTATCACCACCAAAGAAATCTGGAAAAAATGGAGAAAACCGGCTTTGAGAGCTACCAGAATGAAATTGCAACTGGTAGATGGCTTCATGGAAAAGCCTCTAGGACTTTTAGAAAAAGTAATTGTCACCTCTTGCGGAATCGAGTATGAGTATACATTTGCAATAGTTGATTTCAACAAAAAGAACAATTATGAAATCATCTTGGGAAGACCATTCATGAGACAATTAAAGATGGTCCAGGATTGGGGTTACAACCACATATACCTCAGATGTGGGGAGACTACAACCAAAATATACCTAAAAGACCATAGTTACAAGGATGTGAACCAAACACCAGTGGAAGAGTTTGATTCAGCTACATTGGCAGGGTCTGAACTCCCAGCATGGTTAGGGAAAAAAAAAAGAGCTATGGATGTGCGGAGCTTCACATTGTGGGAGCTTAAAAAGAGAGGAATGCGTCTTAGAAAGAGCTATTGAGGACAAGGATTACATTCGGGAACCTTTTTCCGAAGATGCCTTAGAACCTCTGGAATGGGAACACATACTAGTAACATTGGATGTCTGTACCATTACAGATAGCCCAATGACAAAATTTTGCGTTAAGGATGGCTATGATGTGCTACCCTATTACATGGTAAGACTTATACCAGCAGGAGATGAGAATGATGTGCATAAGGATGGCTATGATGTGATATCATATTACATGGTAAGCCTTATACCAGCAGAAGATGAGAATGTAGACTCACCAGAACAAGAAGAGTTTTATGACTCCTCTGAGCACCTGAAATTAAGTAATGATGCAGATAACGAGTGTTCAGACAGCTCAGCGAGAGCGTGGGGAAACAACCGCGAATATCAAGTTTTATGATTTTGCAAATCAACATCCTAGACGCCAGGAACGCTATAGAAAAAAAAGAGTAGAAAACAAAATTAGAGAGAACCTAATGCCCAGGATAAAAGATAAAACTCACTATCTAATGCTTGTCAAGGCAGAGGATTGTGTAAAAGACCAAATATCAGGAAGATTCTCAAGAGTTTGAAGGGAAAGGACACATGAGGAAATAAAACAAGGACGGAAGACTAAAACAGAAACAAAATCAAGAAAATCTCAACAATCAAAACAGGAAAAGACAAAAGATCCAGAGTGGACCAAAATGGAGCGTAAAAAGAAATACCAAGAACTAAAACGGTCGTTACGAGAGGTATGGACTACTGAGGGAGAAAGTGATGGTAAGGAGGATTCAAAAACAGGAAACATGAATGTGCCATCCCACTTTCAAAAATTTACCATCCAAGACAGAAAAATCATAATGACACCACCAGTAAGGGAAAGAATAAACCAGGAATCTTACGATGGGCCGAAAAATGCAAAACACATAGACCTCGTTGTGCTAGGCGAAGAGCCTCAACCTGTCTATATAGCAAATAATTTAGAGCCCGAAGAAGAAGAAAGGCTAACACAACTTCTCAAGAAGTATAAAGATGTGTTTGCATGGTCCTAAAAAGACCTCAAAGGAGTTGATCCATCGATATGCCAACATACAATTCCTTTGAAATCAGATGCCAAACTTAGCAAACAACGTCCTTACACATATAATGACACATTCGCTAAAGGAATCAAAGAGGATATTGACAAGCTGATGGATGCTGGATTCATCTATGAAATCAAGCATACAGATTGGGTGTCACCCATTGTGGTTGTCCCCAAAAAGAACGGAGAGCTGCGTGTGTGTGAAAACCTCAAAAAAGTGAACGCAGCCACAATAAGGGATAATTATCCCTTACCGATCACAGAACATGTGCTTGAGAGGGTGGCTGGAAAATGGGCTTATTCCTTTCTAGATGGGTTTTCAGGGTATAACCAATTGGCAATTGCAATAGAGGATCAACACAAAACAACATTTGCCACAGAGTGGGGAATATATGCGTATAGAGTTATGCCTTTTGGCCTAGCCAATGCCCCAGCTACCTTCCAAAGGTTAATGACTCGTGCGTTCAAAGAATACCTGAGAATATTCTTAGAAATATATATGGATGATCTCTGTGTCCACTCTCTTATACGAGAAGAACATATTGACCATTTACAAAAGGTATTTGGGAAGTGAGGAACATATCGAATTTGTCTCAACCCGGAAAAGTGCATTTTTATGGTTAGGCAAGGCTGCATCTTAGGACATATTGTCTCAAGAAATGGCATAACCACTGAGGCGGTCCGGGGCGGGCAACAAGAAGAGTGGCCTCTAGACACCCTTCAAGGCTCCCGTGCTGCTCAATGGGGCTGGGGCACAACACAACACAAACCAAAACAACAAACCCACATCCAAATCCCAACTACACAAGGGGCACCACCTAGTTTAAGAGCGAACTAGGACGCAAAAGAGGAGAATCATTAGAGCAACCCACAAACAAGCAAGGAATTTACACTAACCCTAACACCAATGGAACACTCTTACACACTAAAACACGATAGAGAGAGAGAGAGAGAGAGAGAGAGAGAGAGAGAGAGAGAGAGAGATAGTGCTCGGGCTGCTTTGAAATGTATCGGCCATGATCAAGCAAACACAACTATATATTTAAGAAAGAGAGAGAAAGGGGGAGGGGGTGCTTGTTGCATTAATACCTTCTTACGAATCTGTCATGAAAAATCAAAGTGAGATTAGTACTTGTTCAACATAGCTTGTGTAAATTTCACCACAACACATCACAAGAAAAGCCACCCCAATCACTGTCTTAAGGCCAGGGGAGTCCTCTCCACCCTGTCGCCCTCTTACAGTATGTGGGATTTATGGCTAGATTGATGACAACACCAGAGACAAGCTATCAAGAACTTAACAAAAAACACCAAGACACTTACGCATCATTGTTGTCCATTACTTCACGTTGGAAGGGAGACAAAGTATCCAAGCTTAGTCCAAATCCACCCTCCTTGATTCAACAAATGTTGGGCTTACACTAGTAGGAGAAATGATAGATTTCCTACTCTCAATTGAATTATCACTCTCTCTCTTACAATGGCATAGAGTTCCCTTGCTAATCCCCTATTACAACACATGCACATGCATAAGACAATGAGCTTCCACTCAAGAGCTCCTTCTAGAGAGGTTGAGCTTGGCTTCTCAAGCTATAGCATAGTGCTCTTGCTTATGGCTCTCCTTTGTGCTAGCTACACCCTCCTTTTCTGGCAATTTTGAAGGCTAGGGTTACTCCTCTAACCATGGTTGGGTTAGATTTTCAGCAATTTATCTAATTTCTTTTGCTTGGAATTATCAAGAAGTTGGTGGGGAAAGAGAGAGGAGAGAAATGGAGGTGATAGGACTTTTCATAGTGGGTTAGTGTTAGTAGAGTTAGTATTAATTTACAAATGGAATTGGATATTTACAATAAGAGTATCCATGTAGGATACAAACAAGGAAGAAAAACTCTTAAGAGGTAAGAAAAGGTGGATTTCTTACAAGGTTGATGCTCCAAGTGTCTTGAGTAGGGCCAATTTTGACGCTTGTTGACGGTCCACTAGCTTTGACGGTACATTTTTTCTCCACTCTTGACCTTCCTTGAGAGACAAGGTAATTGAAGCTGAGTAATCAACCACCATGATGCTGTCTTTTAAGAGAAGAGGCTGAATTTTGTGGTTTTTTTATAGATATGGGTAATTTGGAGGAGGAAAAATGAGACTAGGTGTTCAATTTTGGAATGGAATTGTGTGTGGGAGGTATGAGTTCACCATGGTTTCTCTTATTCTTCAAGGTTGAGGAGAAGGTGAGTAGGGTGCAGAGAGGAGTGGTGAGAGAGGTGGGGATGATGAGTGGAGAAGTGTGTGTGAAAGAGGAAAATGATAAAGTGGAAGAGAGATTGTGGCTGCATAACATGGGAAAATTGGGGTCCACTAATAAAATCATAGCTCACAGCTCGTAGCTCAAAAAAATATGAAAAAGTTTGAGGCAAAAGTTCAGCCCACGAGCTACAACTTTTGTTTGTATCACCTTTTCAAATTCGGAGAGCAAGTGAACTTTAAAAATTCAGCAAAACCGATCGTTTTTTTCCACTGCACAAGGTCCTTGTGGGGTCCTTCTTTAGATGATTCTTTTGAATACCTCCAAGAGTGAGCCCTCCATAGTGCATGTATGCATACCACCTACCCTTGACCTTATTTGGTAGGTCTATAATTGAAGATATTGTTGAGATTATGATATAAGTGAATAGTACAACTAAGAAAATCAAATATTGAGGGGTCTAAAAAATATGTACATGTCAAATATAAATAATATAAGTGGAAAAAATATAAAGGGGTCAAAAGAAATCTCTCTCATTATGAAGCTACCATAAAAAGATAAATATTTTTGGTGTTCTAATTTTTTAGAAAAAAAACAAAAAAAAACAAAATAGATGTAGGAAGGGAAAAATCACAATAGTGAAAAAATATACACATAAATAAAACTAGTTTTTTTGGATTTTTGTTGGGGTGGAGCTACACTAAATATAAGAGAAGCTTACATGAAAATATTTCTATATGGAATAAAGAGTATGAAAAATGGTAAGAAAAATTGTGGTAATGGTGAGGCAATGTACAGAGCATAAATAACACACACCTAGGTAGAAATATTTAAATAAATACCAAAATAATTATGAAAAAATCTTTAATTTAGGCCCTATATACAAAGAAATATTTACATAAGCATGGGCCATAATATACTTATATTTTTTATATTTTATATTTTTTTGGTTCAACTAGCCCAATGACTAGCTAATTGAGGGTTTTTTAAAAAGATATGGGAAAAGTCCCGTGACTCACGCACGCCTATGTACAGTGAAATGGTAGGGATAGCCACAGTGTTTGGGTGATTTTGGTAGGGTGAGATAACTCACTGTGGCAATTACAAAGAGCCGAAAAACGGCTATCACCACTAACCTAGACAAAATTAGTGTCATAGTAGACTTGCCCAGGCCTACTTATGCCAAACAAGTACAATCCTTCATGGGACACTGCGGATATTATCGAAGATTCATATATATGTATTCGGTCATTGCACAACCACTATATCGCTTATTAGTCAGTTTCGACTAGACTGAGGAGTGTGAAAATTCCTTCCAAAAGATTAAGGAAAACCTTGTATCAACACCTATACTTAAAGCACCAGATTGGGAAAAAATATTCCATGTTCACATTGATGCATATGCATATGCAATTGGGAGTATTCTGGCTCAACTTGGAGACGGAACAATGGATTTCCTAGTTTGTTATACAAGCCGACAGCTAAATAGTGCAGAAAAAAACTACACCACCACTGAAAGGGAGGGATTAGGAATGATTTATGTTGTAAAGAAATTTCGGCATTACTTGCTTACAAACAAATTTGTGTTCTTCACAGATCATCAAGCTCTTTTGTATCTAGTAAATAAACCATGCAATACTGGGAGAATTGTACGCTGGTTTATTATATTGCTAGGGTTTGACTTCACAGTGCTAGTAAAAAAGGGTTAAGCTCATTTACGGGCGGATCATCTTTCAAGGCTACAAAACGGGGAAGTTCCTGAAGGAGTAGATGATGACATACCTGATGCTTATCTTTTCAATATTGAAATGATACACAAATGGTCTCAGGAAATTGTTAGCATTCTTTCCTTTGGAGGTAGATTTGATAACAAGGAAGACAGATCTAAACAACAACCATTTCGACAAACAAATAACTTTCAGTTGATTGCAAGACGACTGTACCATCTAGGCTCCGGACCAAATTCCACGATTATGTATAAATCCAGAGGAATTCGAGTGTTATCTTGAAGAAGCACACATCCAAGATTGTGAATTTCATTGTTCAACAATGAAAACATACCAAAGATTGAAACACTTAGGAGTTTATTGGCCAACTATGTATGCTGACACACATGCTTATGTTACCAATTGTACTATATGTAGTGCCAAACGACCGGTGGATCACGCGACATTGTGTCAGGTAACCATTGCACCTGCATGGAGTCAATATATTATTGATTTCTTAACAACAAGGACATTTCCTGAAAACATAACAAAAGTGAAAAAAAGGGCTATAGAGTTGGAGGCTCGAGAGTTTAATTTAATTGGAAATCAACTCTACAAGAAAGGAAAGGACAATCAACTTAGAATCTGTGCAAGTGAAAGTGAATACCTACTGATTCTAGAACACGCACATGGAGGAATAAGTGGAGGCCATTTTTCAGGCGATAAAATAGAAAAAATTGTCTTAACCGCAGGAATATGGTGGCCTACATTGCACATGGATGCTAAGGAGTTTGTAAAGCGTCGTGACGCATGTCAGCGCACTAAGGTGCCGATAAAGAGAGATGAGATGCCACTATGGCCAATGATGGGAGCACGGGCATTTGCAAAATGGGGAATTGATTTTGTGGGGCCTATTTCACCCCCTGCATATCGCACCCATACCCAATATATCATTGTGGCTACAGACTATCTCACAAAATGGACGGAAGCCAAAGCAACACAAAAAGCAGACGCAAGAACCACTGCACAGTTTTTGTATGAGAATGTCTTTGTATGATACGGATTACCAATAGAAATTGTCAATGATCGAGGAACACATTTTCTTAATGAAGTCATTGAATATCTGCTAGAGTAATTTATGGTCATACATAGAAAATCTGCTTCATATCATCCACATGCAAATGGACAAGCTGAGGCCACAAATAAAACACTATGCACTGTTTTGACTAAAATTGTATCAGAGTCGAGGACGGATTGGGATCAACAATTACACTCAACACTATGGGCATACAAGGTATCTTACAAAACATCAATCGGAACAACACCGTACAACATGGTGTTTGGTCTAAATGCTATATTGCCCATAGAGTTTTTAGTTCCAACTCTACGAGTAGCGAAACGCTTAGAATGGACAGGGCATGAGCTCTCGTCAAGAATAGATGATCTTGAAAAGCTAGATGAACTTCGAGTGAGAGCTGTAGATTCGATCTATGCTAAAAAGAGAAGACAAAAATAGTTTTTTGACAAGCATGTGCGTACGAAAGAGTTCAAAACACGTGATTATGTACTTGTTTATACTTTGAAGCAACATGCCAAAAAACTAAAAAAGCGAGGGATGGGACCCTTTGTGATTAGTGACTTATCACAAAGTGGAGCTGTCAAACTTTCTACATTGGCAGGAGAAGAAATGCCAAATTGGATTAGTGGGTGTCGGTTAAAAAAGTATCATTTACCACTAACACAGGATATGCTTCAACAAATCCATCAAGAAAAACAACGGATGAAGGAGAAACAGAGGGTACAAGCAGAAGCAGAAGCAGAAGCAGAAGCAGAAGCAGAAGCAAAAGAACGCATTGCAAAAAGAAGGCTTCTACGACAACAACAACAAAGTGGATCACCGTTGCGAATAAATGCTATTCGATTAACGAATTTTGGTGAAGACACATTGGAACCAATAATTGCAGTCAAAGTGGGTAGCAATCAAGTTGAATCGACGGCATTGCTTGATTCTGGAGCTCAAGCAAATCTGATCTCTTACAAATTATATAAATAGCTCAAGCCCGAAGATCAACTACATCCTACTCAAAAGGTGTTGGAAAGTAGTACATCACATTCTCTAGGAGCATTGGGCTGGACAATATTACATGTATAAATACATCAATATGTTTACCCCCACAAGTTTTATGTGGTTGAGGATGCGAGCACACTACACCCCATGTTGTTGGGACAACCTTGGCAGAAAGAGTATAATGTGCAGATAGATTGGAATTCGGATACAGTCAAAATTCAGTATGCACAAGACCAACAGGTGGTAGCCATTGCTCAGCCAACCCGGAAGAACCAGATGACAGCACCACCATCACTTGATAAAGAACAAAAAAGATGGGTGCCAATAAAGCACAACACGATACCCATGGAGAACAACCAGGGACCTGCCAACCATGTTCACTACAAAAATAATACAACACAGACCACAATGAATAGATCAAGGTTAGCAACACGTGAAAAACAAGTATGGGTATGGAAGGATAGAGGTGACCTGACATACAAACCACAATACAACACTAGAAGTCAACAGAAGAACACAGTTAAACCAATAACCACGGGAATAAAAAAGATATGGATCCCAAAGAGAATGCTCAGTAACCACTTAAATGCGACTCGCATTTGGATCCCCAAACCAAAGCAACAGGAACTCCCTTCAGTACAAGCAACACCAGTAGCCAGACACTCACTACATATGAAACTGGCAAACTGATCTATGTGGGTGCCGATCAATAGAACAGCAATGACGACCAAGGACGAGACAATAAACCTACAAAAGTCTCCAAAACAAAGCTACAAATGGCAAGCAAAAGAGAAAAAGACTACGGCCAATTCAGTCATGACAATTCTCTCCACGGAGACAACCACGGCCATACCGACAGTAGCCGCAACCCAAGCAACTTTTGCAAAAAAGACGATCAAACAGAGAGCTGTAGAGTTACAACTTTTACTTGCAAAGAAAATCCACCAGCCAAATCAACAACAAACAGGAAACCTTGACGTCGAATGCCAATAAGCATCTTGCTTATTCCCTCCTCTCGCACATCATTAATTTTTCCATGCATTGACTGAGTATGCATCAAATAGGGCCACATTCCAAGGCCGTGCATTAGCACAATTTTCAATCCATACGTTGCACATACCCTGAGGCGATACCTTGTCGTCCGGGAGGACTCCGACTAGGGGGGGGGGAGGCATTCTCAATGCGGACCCAATGAAGGTGAAAAGAGCAAAAAAGGACATGTTTTTTGACTATTTTGAAGGGTTTTCATTTGATTGAGAAATTGAGAAGGACTAACCTAAGTACATATGCCCTTATACAACACGAATCTACAAGTATATGGGGCCAAACATCAAATTAGGCTAGGTGTGTATATATATGTAAAAATAGCCATTTTCGGGCAAAATATTGGTAAAACGGAGAAATCTGGCCATAAAAATTACATGTGAGTGTACATTGTGTTTTGCGGTGATTTTTTTGAGTTATTGTGATTTTTGGGGATTTTTTGGATTTATTTTGCTATTTTCTTTTTAATTTTACTAATTATCGGTAGAAAAACTTCAAAAATACAAAAAGAAGGTGAAATATGGTCGTAATGAGAAACAAAAAATATGGGGATAATCAGTGAATATAGGACAACCTATGGTACAATGGGGGTGCAATTATGTGAATGGGGCGAGAGGCGTGTTTTGGCCAGATTTTGATCGAAACGTCAAATTTCTTGGAAACTGGGCAAACGGAGTCCAAATAAGGAACTTTTTGAGCCTAAACCGCATCTCGCAAGAAGTTAGGAGCACATGTCAAATTTCATAGAAAGTGGTCCAGGAACCCCCATTATAAGATTTTTCCACTTTACTTAGAGCTCATTTCTACTATTTCCTTCTTGAGAGAGAGCTCTAGCCACCTAGAGTGAACCGGACTTCCAGCTGTTTCTACTATGCGCACAACCACTCGACAGGCTCCAGACATGAGAGGTAGGCTCAGCACCTTGAGCTTTTCGTGTATGTTTATAAGGCGACCCGAAGCGGGACTAAGCTTCAGAAACGGCATCGGACACAAAGTGTCAATTGGCTCTCACGGCCAAACCGGATGTCCGTTTGCCACCAAACTTCACGAGCGGCTTTCCTAGACCACCAACAACCAAGTCCTATGGGGGTAGACCACCACAAGTCATCGACGGCATGCAAACACAATCATGGGCACTTCCAGAGCGACAAATCGCCAAACGGAGCTCCAGTGAAGCCAAAGCCAACAAAAACCATATGACAAGGTTCCCCAAGGAACCATGAAGCTATGGAGACTGACATCAAGAAATTTCATCACCGAAAAGCACTCCAAGAGTCAGAAAATGACTCAGAGGCTCTGAAAGCCAAACAGGGAGTTCTATCTATCTTTTTGACTTTTTTTATTGAAATACGGCTTAAAGGGGACTCAGGGGGCATACACTAGTAGCATTTATCCAAAAAAATTCATCAGAAGACATCCTACGCGTAGGATGTCTCAAGGCCATGTTTGGGCACCAAACTCAATATCTCACCTCATACACAGCTTCTACATGCTAGCCATCAAGTTTCATCACATTTGGACAAGAGTTGACATCATATGCATCAAAAAACGGAAAGTCAGAGCATAGAGTCAATAAAGGGTCATAGACCTACCAAAACTAGTCCAAATCACATGAAACTTGCACAATATACTCATTATCACATTGCCAAGCTAACAGTGGAGTCACATATGAAAAATAATGAAATAGACATCCTACGCGTAGGATGTCTAAATGCCCTATTTGACCTCCAACTGGTGTTTTTGAGTTCCAGATATCTTTATAACATCTTCACAAGCTCATATATCAAATTTCAAGCCAGACCCATCACATTTGGCCCCCAAAACCTCCAAATCAAGAACTTTTCTGAGCCTAAAAACACTACACATGCTCCTAACAACACCAATGCTTATCCAAATCAAAATCTAAGAGCACGGCCATGTTCTACATGCTAAGGGCTACCCACAGAACCAAAATCAAGTCATTCTGAGAAAGTAGACATCCTACGCGTAGCATGTCTCCAGGATCATATTGACCTTCTGTGCAGGAATTGACATCATGGGAGTCTTTTACATGGTATAAGAAGCTTATATATCAAATTTCAATCCAATTGGATAATAATTGCCCATCCATATACGACATCCTACCCATTTTGTGAGCCAAAAGCCTAAATCTGCTCAAAATTGCACTTTTTGATGTCCAAACCAAATTCCAAGTACATAGCCATGTTGCACAGATCAAGGGCCACAAGCATGTCGAGTTTCATCAAAATCAGAGAAGGTAGACATCCTACGTGTAGGATGTCTACATGCTTATTTTTCAGCCAAAAATCTATTGTGGGCACATGCATGGTTTCCCTAGTCCCTTTTGAGTTCTTATTTCAATTTTCAAGTCATTTGGGTAGTCAGAACTTAGTTTATAAGCTAATCTGTAAAAAATGCTAGCTTTGGACTACTGAGTACAACAGGATCCATGGCAAGCCACAAAGTCACCTGCAAAGAAGAAGAGGATGACTATCAAGGACTACTTAGAAGAAATGGAGCCTTTCGTTATCCCAGAGGGAACCCTGAAGCCCACAAGCACTTGGATTCAAGATGACCTACTAGAAACCAATGATCTGAGAATCTACCAAGGAGTGTTTAAAGATTTGGAGGGAAATGCAGTGGAGCTACCCATGATCCCTCAAGAGCTCATTGAATTTGTCAGGAGCAAGATGGGGGACTACTTGGAGAAATTGGATCTCCACAATTACTTTCAAGCCTTGCCAGCAGGGATTGATGTTAAAAGAGTGTGGGAATTTTTCACCACAATCAAAGAGGACGGCATAGCCAGAGTTACAGATCTGCAAGGCAAGCCTAATACAATGATTGTCATCATAGAGAAGGTGGTGGCAGCAACACTTGACCTCTCTAACAAAGGAGATAGTGTGACTAAGAGGCGGGATGACATTAAGGTCTACTCACAGAAGAAAAATAACTATACATTTGAAGCTATTGCAAACCTGAAGGTGGCCATCATGAGCCAACTATACAATTAGTACTTCCACATGTGTACCAAGCGGCCACAGAAATACAGGATGTCACTTGGAGCTATTGCCACCACTTTCACTATGCCGCTTACATTCACGAAAACCTTGTGAAAATGGGGACCAAAAATCCCACTTATATTGTACATGGTGAGTTGATAATCAAAGTCATCTATGGAGCATTGCATGCCAGGGGAAATTGGCCTCTACCTCCCTCCCAAAATGATTGGCTCAAACTGAAGGAAGACAAAGAAGAAGAGCCTCCTAAGGCTCCAAGGGTAGTCACAAGGTTGAAGCGAATTATGGAAGCCCTCATTTGAGGCTATGTCTGGATCTTCTCAAAGAACTCAAAGAGATCGCTTTGAAGATTATATAAAGAATTTCGAGATCTTAAATGCTACAGTTGAGAATATCCCAAATATACCTTTTACCGAAGAAGAAGTTGATGATGTGAGATGGCAGCTGCTAGAAGAGCAAGAAGGCCAAGAAACAGAGAGGAAAACAAAGGCTGATCAAGACTTCAAGAAGAAGCAACCAACCCCACCGTCAAGCCGAGAATCCAGCCCTCCACCATCACCACCTCCTCCTAGTCCTCCTCAAACCCAAAAAACTGAGGAGTTGAACAAATCTAATGGGCAAAAAGACTCCAAGGAAGAGAAGAACAAAGAGGAAGAGCAGAAGGCAGAAGTTGAACCAAAAGATGAGAAGCCAGATCCAAAAGAAAAAACTATAGAATATTTCTTGATCTACTAGCTGTTGGATACTCTTGAGAAGAGGCAGCTAATGTGGCCTTTGAGTTGTCTAGCACTAGGCCCAAGAATATATGCTGAGCCCTCGATTGGTGGAGTTGAAGAAAATGGCCACAGATACAATGGATTTACAGCCACAAGCCAATGATTGGGATGAGGTGATGCAAAGACTCACTAGGCTCAGAGCAAGGTCTATGGCCACTGAGATTGAAATTGATAATCTCAAAGAAAATGAAGTTCAAATCAAAGCCGAGGTGGACTTGCTGCAAAAGCAGGACCAAGAGAACACACAGAAGCAAGCCAAGCTGCAAGCCGATCTGGACGCGGCACTAAAAAGATGCCAAGAGATGGAAAGTCAAAGTCAGGCAGCAGACCAAAAGCTTCAAAGAGCAGAGGAGGAGTACAAGAAAATCAACAAATCACTGACGGATGCGGAGAAAGAAATGGACAACTTGACACTCCAGCTTGTTGATGAGTCCAAAGAAGTGGAAACTTTGAGGAATGCTAAGGAAAAAGCTGAGCTAGAACATGAGGCAAGCCAGGACGAAGTTATAGAGATAAAAGATCAAATGAAAGTGAAAGATCAGACCATCCAGAGGCTAAGGGCATCTCCGGGAAGAGTCAGAGCTGCTACCTCAACTAGCACTCCTTCAGAGAAGGATATATATCAAGAACAGATGAAGGAACTCCAAAAGGAGTTGACACTAGATAAGAGACAAAGATTGATGATGGCCGAGGGCTCCCTAGTGATGCAAAGCCGTTTGGAGGATGAGAACAAGGCCATGAAAGATGAGCTAGCAACCTTGAAAAAGAAGATGGACGAGGATCTAAAGAGGATGCAAATAGAAAATGAAGACACCAAGAGGAAGCTAGAAGAGGCTGAAAAAGCCAATGTTGAATTGAACGACCTCTTAGTAAAAATGGGGGATAAAGCTGAATAGGAAAAGAAATCATATCAGAAGTAGATTGATGAGCTGAAAGGCCAACAACAGACTGAAGAGCCACACTTGAGCTCAGGGCTAGCAGCAATGGAAGGATTTGACATAGACAATGTGTCAGATCCAGTGGACACAACAATGCAAGAGGACATCCTTGTGGGACCATCCCAAGAGCCCCGGGATCTGACACAAGAAGAAGAAGAAAATCTACAAAAGGAAATAGAAACGGCAATAAAAGACACCGCCAAAGAAGTAATGGAGTGGGAGCAGAGGGTATTGAAGTCTATGACCATTCAGAAGTTAGATGCAAATGTCGTTCGACATGAATGGCTACAACCTTCTCTCCTATATCCTCTTCTCAAGTATGAAGCTGCTACAATAAACAAGCAGATTAAAGAGGAGCCGATAGTGCCACTATACGAAGAAGATATCTCCAAACCAGAATGTGTTAAGCTTATTGTGGACTCTCAGCCAAAATGGAGAAAGGCATGGCTAACTAAATACCCATAGTATTTAGTACATCTGGTAGAGGCGCCTAGAACAATCAGAGACAACCTTATCTTTTGCCCTCTACCAAGGATGCGAACCTGGAAAGAACAAGAGCTGCTGAAGAAAATCCACCCCACGTGGCTCAACTACCCAAAGTTGCCAGGCTTGAAGGTAGGCGAGAGAATGAGTGAGCAATACATGGTGAAAACCCTAACGGGCACCATTAAATTGTTCACTGGCTCGCCTGACCTATCTTGCATTATGCTCAGGAAAATATGTAAAACCCTTCTGGTAGTTTTTAAGATCTTTAAACCTGGACAGGCAACAAACAACATATTCTTCTTCCAAGACACATATAGATGTGCATATGGACTGTCTGCTCAGCCTTCCCATGAGGTAATACATGCCCTCTACCAGCGAATAATGTTTTTGCCCTCGTACCATCTCCAGGCCTTTGAAGAAGCCTTCTACACCTGTTTCTTCACCATTGATACAAATATATTTGGCCCTACATTACTGGCCCAGCATGCACGGTATGAGTCTCTTCTAAAGATGCGCGAAAGCCTCCATTGAAGAAGCAGCTCTACTGTCATGTTGGGGACGACATGATCTAGGAGGGGGGGAGTGTTAGCGGCTGGACACACCCAACGGAGGATGATTTCCCGGCGGGATACTAATTTCCTTTGTAATTATTCCTTAATTGAGAAGAAACCGTCATTTCACCTTTGTAAGTAGTCGAGCTTGCAGAAGCTTCCAAATTGTATCCCATTTTTGACATTTGACTTAGTAAATGGTTAAATTGGAACATTAGGGTTTGAGATTGTAAGGTATTTATACCACTTTTGACCTTAATGCAGGGACCTTTGTGATTTTTATATAAGTTTTTGTCTGTGTGAGTTGAGCGTACTCTGTGTACGAGAGAGAGTGAGAGTTTTATCTTGACGCTATGCGCGCACTGGTGGTCGGAATTGAGTGCGGAGAAGTGCAGCGTGTTGCCCCCGAAGAGAGATACGTGCCAACACCTACATTACAGGTGTACGGCCCGGCTTCGCGAGATCGACCCACGAGCTATATCTGGTGATTCGATGAACATACGTTGTCTGTTTTTGCATTTCAGCATATCCACGCGTTCGCAATGAGTAGAGCTACACATTAGGCACTTTAGTTTTCAGAAACATCGACCTGCTAATTTCGACCAGACATCCTACTTGATTTTGCACCGGGTGTTTAGGGTTGGAGTTTTGGTTCTTGGACCTTAGGGAGAGTGACCTATTGGTGTTAATAGGATTTCCCTCAAGTTCCATAGGGTTTCGAGAACGTTTGATGGGTATTTGGCTCTTGAAAGCGTTGTAGGAAATCTCCTCTTGTGTACTCTTGAAGGTTGTAGCTTAGACATTGGGTAGAGACCTCTGTAGGAAGTAGTCAATAGTCGATCGAGCGTAGGTTGACACCCTATGCTTGCTTCCACGCGCCTGCGGGTCGAGCTTCGTCCTTAGCTGACATACCTTGTTAGGTGAGTTCTCGTTGTGCTAATGTCCGTTGCGGCGTATCTGCCAACACTAGGCATGTGCTTGAGGTGGGAACCCCCGGCCCAAGCTTGAGGTGCTTGTCGTGCTTACTGACTAAGGTGGTTGAGGTGCTTGTCATGCTTGCTAACTAAGGTGCTTGATGTGCTTGTCGTGCTTGCTAACTAAGGTGCTAAGGTGCTCCATGACTAAGGTTCTTGAGGGGGTGAGGTGTTCAAAAAGTCAATGCATGATTCCTACTCATGACGGGGTGAGCCCTCTTCGTAGGAGCTAGAGAGAGAACACACACACCCTGACACAAGGCAAGCTTGGTACAAAGAAAGCAAATAGGACACTTGTCAAGCTCCTCCTCATGTTTCCCTCGTAATGCACCTAAAGCTTATTGGTTAGCCTCACAAGGGGTCGAATGATAATTTAGCTAATTTAATTAATTGTGTACGCATTTATCAAGTCCTCTCTCTCAAAGGGGAAAGTCGAACACTTGTCCTAAGGCTATCCTTGTTGCTTGATATGTAATAAGCATGTTATTGGCCAAGATTGAGGAGGTCCAATCATGTGAAAGATAGTGCTAGAAGAGGTGTCGATCAAAGCAAGGAGGGGGCTAGCTTGGGAGGTATACTCCCCCCCCTCCCCCCAATACACACACACACACACACACACACACACACACACACACACACACACTCATTGTGGAAGTGCAAAGTGCAAGATCTTCATCTCCTTCTCCAAGCTAGTAGATAAGTTGAGAGATTACACAAACACTCTTGGCTATGGAATGCAAATCCAACCAAGAGCCATGCTTCAATGCTTAAGCTCGCCATTTTCTACATATTCACTTCTAGGCTATTATGCACGCTATTAAAAAAAGTGATGATAAGTGAGGAATTATTTCTTTCTCATATGAATGTTTCTTCTTCCTCATCCTTACCCTCATTCCCTGCTAGCTCTCTCCACCTTTAAAGGTGTTTGAGGCCTTGGGACTGAGGCTAGGAATGGTTAATGCTTTTTACAAAGTCTATGTTATGCTCGTGATGCATGAAGCTTTCCATCTCCATTGGATCATCTAGGTCACAAGGAGCACAAATATTGTATTTTACCAAGTCTCTCTTGATGGGAGAATCTATAATACAAAAGCCTATTAGAGGGGAGACCGGATCCACATAAATCCAGTCCTCAATTGTTGTCAAGTTCTCTCTCTCTCTCTCTCTCTCTCTCTCTCTCTCTCTCTCTCTCGCAAAAGTATTGGTCATGCCAAGTTAATTTGGTATTATGGTTAAGTTGCTACCTTTAAATAAGTTCACTCTCTATGTTCTCAAAGTAGTCTCACAAAAAGGTTGTCTCTAATTTTCCTAACTTTTCTATCCTCAAAGTTCGTAGGCCTTTTCCATTACATTGGTATCAGAGCTATTGGTTTCTCTTTTCTTGCTTGAGAAGAGATGTCCTTAAGTTTTCCATGAAAGGTTGGGCTTGTTTATTGCAATAGGGTAAGTGGGATAGAGATCTATTATCTTGGTTGAAAAGGACTTAGTTCAAGGTACACCATAGTCTTAATAATGGAGCCTCTCGGGGCTTGCCTTTGGATTAACCATTTTTGAGCTACAAGCAAGCTCAATAGGAACCATAATCAACCGAGAAACGTTAGACCCTCTCCACTAGTCTTTGCAATCAATAGTGTCTAAACCACAGGTGTGGCTGCTTGAGGACTGATTTTCAAAGGTAAAGAAGAGTAGCGACTAAGGTTTTTAAGGGTAACAAAGCACAAAGTGATTCTATACATAAGTATAATGAGCATGGCCTACAATAACCAAGAGAGTAGAATGAACATTGATAACTTTGATTTTGCACATGAAGGTGCTAATGATGATGCCCCCATGTTTGTCAATTATCTTGTTACTAGGTTGCAGCAAGCTATGGGCAACCCTGCTTTGCAAGCCGAAGTTACTCAACAACTTTTGCTTATGGGATCTCCCTTCCTCTCCAAGAGGAGAGAGAGATTAGAAGGCCTCTTGATGAGACCCCCAAAATAAGACTCTCTCCCATACGAGAGGAAGAATCCAAAGAACAAGAAAGTAAAGAATCCCTAAGTTTCTTTGAAGATGTGGCTCCATGACGACGGCGGTCTAGACAATCGCCAACTCCTCCCAAGAGGAAATGGTCAACCCACACTCCTTCTCCTCGTCACTTTGAAAGGGAAGAGAGAAAATAAAGGAAGAAAAGGGTAAGAAAGAGGTCACCCCTCTTCTCCTTCTTCTTCACCTTTCTCCTCTTCAGACGAAAGCTACAACTATTCTCCTAGAGAATACAAGAGGGGAGGACATCACAAATGGCGAAGGTCCCAAAAGCTCAAGAAGTTCAAAGAGGAAGGAAACATTATCTCTTTTCTCACCTATGATGGCACCTTTGGTGCTAGCGACAAAGTATTAGCCTTCATCCAACAATTTGATACGGCCTTTGGAGACGAGGGCTTCATGGAGTCCTCAAAACTACGCCATGTAGCTATTCACTTCCAGAAATTGGCTCGTTAATGGTGGGCAGCCTTCGTGGCAACGGCGAAGCTCCAAAGACATGGAAAACTCTATGAGTTTCCATCATGAAACAATTCCTTGCAAGCAATGCAAAGGACAAAGTGCTTACCAAACGGTGGAGTTTGAAGCTTCTCTCCCACGAGTCTATCCACAAATATGTAGAAAAGTTTTGGGATTTACATCTCAAGGCTACTGTCTTTCAAAAGATAGACTTCGCCAAGAAAAAGCAACAATTTTGTGCGGGATTACCTGAAGAGATGGCCGAGTACATCAACTCCCAATGGCCTAGTTCTATCATCCAAGTAATCCACCACACGATGGCTACTTTGCACATCAATTTCCAACAACGGGCTACAAGGAATATCAAGCCCATGAAAAGCAAATACAAAAGTGATGCAAAGGGAAAAACCAATGCCCAAAATTCTTCCCAAGGCAATTCCAACAACAACAACAACAATCGATCCAAGGAGAAGGGAGTTTACAAAGGTAAAAATAAAATCTCTCCTGAAGAGCTTGAATCTTTTTGCAAGGGCCACAAAATTTTTAAGTGTGGGGAGCAAGGACATGGCTATCATTCTTGCCCCAAGAGAAATTCCCGCAATGAGACTCCTAGAGCTTCCACTATCGAAGCTCCAAAAGAGGATGCTCATTGCAAAGGATCACCTCTCTCCTATTCTTGGGGAAAGGTAAGGGAGCATGATGCCTTCATCTTGTTTGACCTGGCTCTACTCACAATTTCATATCAATGGAGTTGGTCACCAAATTAGGCATTCAAGATTTTGAGATGGGAGATAATGTAACGGCCGACATATATCTTTCAAGGGACAACAAGCCTTCGTTACTCCCTTAATTGGGAAATTGACGCTTCATGTCCAAAGATACATCGACAAAGAAGACTTTTTCATCTCTCCTCTCCAACATGAGGATGCTATCATAGGGGCATCATGGTTCAACCGCATGGCTGCCAACATGAAGTTCTCTGAAAGGAGACTCTACTTCACCTACAGGGAAAAGAGCATGTATATAGATGCTAGTGAATTTGGTCATTTGTGCCACTAGCTAGCTCGATTGTAATTTTCCTAGAAGGCTTCTTGCTTAAACTTATCTGACATAGATACCTTCAAAAAGGAATGAGTCAATGCTTTTGGAATTGACAAGTAACTTTAAATGCTTACCTCGATAACTAGTTGAAGCTTCTATAACAGAGAACTATTGGTTTCCTCCTTGGATGTTCAATAGCAACATGGATTTGGTCTCATTCTTCCTCCTTGTCTTCAAGAGTAGCTTCTTCAACATGATAGTAGCCACCATTCCATGAGCATAGCCTCTAGCACTTCATCATCCCCTTATAACCTTGGTCCCTTGGAAGGCCTTGACAAGAGACAATTGTTGCATGTCCCTGGGGTCTAGCATTACGAGGTTGAACCATGGGTGGTCCTCATGCAAGAGTCAAGGTTCATGGTAGTTCATGGAAATTTACCCTCCTGTGGTGTGGTTGAAAGCAGTTGTAGCACAACTTATTTGACTAGGCTAAATCATGGATGGAATTGCTAAGTTGAAGTCTAGGTAACACATGTGGTTGTTGCTACTATGGACATGGAGGTGGTGCCCTTGAAGTGTTGAGATGTCAAGCTCAAAATGTACTATGGATGACTGTCACTCCCTATCATCATTTACGTGCCTTGGTGGATACACATATCTTCGCTAGTGATACTACAAATGGACTACACTGACTTGGTTTACCTACTAGAGTGATGTCACACTTATCCCATCAACCTCACTCACTAGCGGTTCACACTAGACTGATATACTAGTTTTCCCTTATGTTGTACTTTCCCTTTTACATTTTTTTGACTTCTTATCTTCAGTTAGTGAAGAAGAAGTAGTAGAAGAATTGCCTCCATTCGTGTGTGTGTGTGTGTGTGTGCACGCGCACGCACGTGCTTGCAAGAGCACTCAAGCTCTCTCCTTCTCTATCTCTCAACATGGTATCAAAGCCTCATTGTTTCTAAGGAGCTTGGAGTAGCAAAAAAAGCCATATCACGATTCCTGGGGGCCATTGTCAAATGATCATTGATTGAGGTGCTTAATTTTGGAGCTTGTGAGTCTTGGTTTTGGGTATATTTCCATTTCAGGTTTGTTGTAGTTCTCATTTTTGAATTAGAGTGTATTCGCATGCACATTAGGAAAAGTTTGGACTCAAAAATGGGCCTTGTAAGAATTGTTGATGTGGCATAGCTTTCAAAAAGCGGGGATCGGTAATTTTTTTTTGCAAATAAGATCCAAACTTGTCGGAGGCTAGATATTTAGAATCTACTCTTCAAATGCTATCTATTGATATATAGCATGCATGTATCGGACATTGCCTTCATGTAGATATAGAAAAAGGTGATATTAGATTACCGTAACGGTAGCAAAACCTGGCTGATTGAAAAAAAATGGCATAACTTTCATAGAAGTCATCCAAACTTTTCGGACCTTGGCTCTTTAGAATCCATTTTTCAAGAACTTTCCAATGATAGGTCATATCATGGGGTTCTAAGCAATATTTAGAGGGGTCTACCGGGTTGCTTTCTTTTGTACAACTTTGATGATGTGGCACTCTTAAAAGGCCCAAAAATGAGTTCAAAATTTTCCTAATGAATACACTAAAGTTTGAGATTCCATAGATCTATATTTTGGTGGTGCAAATAATTTTGTTGTGACTATAGTGCTTACAAATATTATTTAGTATTGTGAAATAGGTGTATGTACGCATACCGTGATTACAGATGTTAACTGTTTATTTTTAGAAGGTTACTTAGAGACTTGTTGAAGTGTTGAAAACATGTCATCCCCAACAATAATGGACTTAACCAGATTGTGTAGCGCGAAGCTGGACAAGAACAACTTCCATGCTTGGAAGTTCATAATGACGAATTTCCTTATGGATAAAAGATATTGGGAGTACATTGGTGGAATAAATGAGACAACACCAATGTTACTATAGGAAGGTGCAACTACTGCACAAGATAAAGGTATTTACAAATTTGAACCAGGGAGTTTGGAAGGTCATGTATTGGCTTTCTATGAGTGTACAAGACACTATGATTGGGCACATGTATTGGCTTTCTGTGAGTGTGCAAGACACTATGATTGGGCACATACAAGATGCACACACCCCTAAGGAGGCTTGGGATATCTTACTATCACTGGATGTGACCATCACAAAAGCAAGAAAGCTACAATTGAATACTAAGCTAACATAGTGAAAAAGAAAAACTGTCTATCAATGTTGAAGATAAAGAACATATGTGATTCCCTTGCATCAATTGGTGTTACATTTGATGATGATGATAAGGTGGAAGTATGTTTGCAAGGTTCGGGTCCATAATACAAACAGTTCAAGATTGATATCCATCTTTGAGAAAACATTCCCTCGTTTATAAATTTGGTGTCATTACTAATTGTGGAAGAGAAGGAAATTGAGAAAGACACCTCTACAGAGGGTATAACTAGTTTTGAACAGGTTCTCTTCAACATTAGAGAAAGAGGAAGAGGACGTGGTGCAAGTCATGGAGGTGGTGGAGGAAGAGGAAACCACCAAGAACATCAACAAAATAGTACTCAAAGTCAAAACATAGATGGTCAAGGAAATTTTCAAGGCAGGGGGAGTCCAACAGGTTGATTGTCCAAATAAGAGGCAAAAAAATATTCATACAACAACTAGCAAGAATATAGATAAGCCTTTGAGACTATTTGTGGTGAAACTCATGTTAAATAATATGTCTACAAATGTGGAAAAATTTGGTGATAATGTTTAGTATGTGGACTCAGGTGCATCAAATCACATGACCAGTAATTGTAAGTGATTCAAGGAAATGCAGACTTTGTAGAATTTTGGCTATGTAGAGACTGGGGATGATTCTGCATATCCCAATATGCATACATGAGATATACCCATTTTTATGGTAGATGGTAAAGTAAAGTAATTTGTTAATGTAATGCACACACCTAATATCATAAATAATTTTTGGTTGAGATGTTTGATCACACGGTCGAGATCAGGGTTTGCAAGTTAGGGTTAGCTTTGATGGTCTCTTTGTCAAAGAGCATAAGAAGTATGGAAATTTGGATGCACAAGGAAACTAAGTGGGAAAAAAGTTTACTTTGAATGTAAATGTGTTCGAGGTGAATGCTGCCATGTTTGTAGAAGGTGCAAGAGTTGTTGTAGATATTGAGATCTGACACAAATAAATTGGCCATGTAAACTTGCAAAGGCTGAAGAAGATGCAAACTAAAGAGATGGTTACAGGTTTTCTAGACTTTAATGTTGTTGAAATGTAGACTCAAATTTGTGAGGCTTGTTGTTAGGGGGTCGCCATGGCGGACGTCTATAACGTAGCTATCTGGCACTAACATAATAATGTCAATACTTAGGGAAGTGACTCGGATGGGGCTCAAAGACTCTCTGAGGTTGTTAGCCCTCAAGAAGTGAACCTAGAAAGCAAACACATCAACTCAATAAGCTAACCACCACTTTTAGATCAAAAAGTATGTCTATGTCCTATCTCATCACTTTCGGTCATCACGCCATTTCATAGACTAAATGAACTCAGATTGTCACAAAACTTTATGGGAAGCTATATTAGGTCTAAGAGAACATGTCTACAAACTCTCGTGGGCATCCGACAAGGTATCAAAATCCCAATCCATCATGGCCCAAGTTCAACAGAATAGTCTAGATAGGTCACTGTAAGGTCTAATAACACTCTTCTAAGGTTGAAACATAAAAAAGAAGCGATTTAAGCACTCAATAGTAAAGATTAGGCTCACTAATGCATAGTCATGAACCACAATAGAACTTGAAATTCTTACACTTAAATGAAAGAGCATGGAAAGAGAAACACAATGCAAGTTTTCGAATCAAAATAGGATTAGCCAATCACAAGATATGATGATTACAAGTTGGATTTACTTGGCCAGTTGAGCGTATGTACACAAAGTTTTCCTTTTCTCCAAAAAATAAGCCTCCCTTCCATACTAAAGTTATTTTCTTTTATACCTAGGAATTTCTAAATGGCTAGTGGACACCAACTCATACGCGCCTTTACAAATTTAATGAAAGAATCACAAATCATGGAACAAATCTGCTACCTTAGAATCATGATTTACACATAGTGCAATAACACTAGCTCGACAAAATAACAGAGTTCAAATGTATCAAAAATGTGGTGTCCAGCTAGGTGGGCGTACGTATGTTGAAATGGCCAAACACTCCCCCCTTTGTGTTGTCCCTTGACATGACCATGTGCAATCTGGTCATTAGGGTTGGCTTCAGGTTTGTCTTTAAGGCTGGTCTTTAGCTTTGAAATTTCTTTGTAGTTGATGAAGCTCCCCCCTTCCTTGAGTGATTTATATTTGTTGTGTTCTAGTTGATACAAGAATTGGGTTGTTATTGGTGAGTCAATTTTGCATTTTGTTGCACAGTTTCCTTTGTGTGGCCACTTTTGGCAGTGAAGATGGCTATTGGTGTTTCTTTCCTTTTTGAGAACTGAGGCTCTTTGGGTCATTGACTTTATGATAGATCTTTCCCTCCTGTTCCACTGCATTGTGAGTCCTTTGCATTATATCACCATCTTTGAAGCAGTGTGTGAGCTCCTTATATTGATAGCTCTCTTACTGAATTTTTCATTGCCTAACAATTGTTTGTTTATGTCATTTGTTGACTTACCATTGTTTAATGGAGCTTTTTTGTTGTCCTTGAAGATGACTATATGGAGACTTGGAGTTGTTACTCTGATTCTTTGACGAAGGATATGGGTAGAAATTTCCTTATTACTAATATCTGATGTAGAAAGAATATATACAAGAGGATAATGATGAGTGTTTCTAGATTAGGTTCTAAAACTTGGATGACCAAAGGGAAAAAGCCTGGTGGGAAAAATGTTCCTTTGATATATGCTCTTATTGGAGTTGAGGAGTTGGAATTTAAGTACTTGTTCATGCAAGATGAGTGCTTGGGAGAAATAAAGGAAGAGTGTCTAATGCAAGTGTCAATTATGGAACACTCTATTTGCATATGAAAAATTTGTCTAACAAAAGCATGCAATGTGAAAGATGGAGTTGATGGAAGCTTTAAGTAACAAATATAGCACATGTGACATCAAAGGATGTCACAATAGCTTCCAGTTTCCAAGAACGGTTTTCAATGTAGAAACTATCCACTCATACCTCACTGTGCTCAGTGCATGAGTGTCTTTTGGACTTCCTTCTTCACTTCACCAGACTTAAATTACATAGACTTTGACTCTTATGCTCACATACCAACATGAGCAACAAAACATAATGCTCAACTCTTACATCTTGAGCAGTACCTAGAATAGCTAAGACTCTTAGAACGTGGAGAATATTACTTGAATCTTTGGGACTAATGCTTTACTCATTTAGTGGCTTAACTGTCCAACTTTGACTCTTATGCTGATGACTAATTCTTTGCTCATTTAGTGGCTTAGCTGCCCAACTCTGCTCTTATGCCATGTATTTTTAATGGCGACTTGGACGTACCTATTCAAGGCTAGAAACCCAGTTCCATAGGATTATGAGATTTAGGTCTCTCTCATTGTTTGGTCTTTGGATGCCACCATTTTTTCCAATAGGTTGGCATACTTGTGCTTCTCTTGATTTGTTTGCCATATGTTGATATTGCTTTGTGAAATAGGTTATACGATTGGAGTAGGGACTGATGGAGCCTTTGCGTTATCTCCCTTCAGATGCAATTGTAGATATTTATGGGTTCTCTGTGATCAAGTTTCCAATAACAATTTTGGAACCCACCTCATTTGTGGTCTCCATGTGACTGTCTTTTGTATTTTTCCCTTTTGCTCAATGACTTGATGAACACTAGGCTTTGATATCCATATTTGATTATTACCATTGTAAAATCCTTGCTTTTGTAGTAGAAGTCAAGGTATCCATCTGGAGGTTACATCACCCTCAGATTTTATTGCCTTCTATTGGCTCTTGGTTGTGATTACTTGCCTTTGTCTATAACCTTGTGATATGTGACTGATTTGAGTTGTTTTAGGTTGCGCTACTTCTTTTGGAAGCCATATTTGAGAGTTTCCTTCATAAAGTCCTTGTGCTTTAAGTAGATTGACTAGAATCATCCGCTACTCCACATGTCTTTGTTGGGTACCTGTGTAGAAATGACTTTGGTACCCATGCTTGCTGCATTGCTGGTTTCTTTGAAGTTCTTTTCTTTTGCCTTTTGTGGTTGTTCTTTCTCCTGATTGAGGTGTTTGTCTTCTGTTGATAACTCGGCTTTCTCTTTGTAGAAAATTTTTCTTGAGGTCACTAGGTCCAGGCTTTTACCTTAGGCTTTTTGTCCCAAATATTAGTGTTTCTTAAAAGTATCCTTCAATAGTGATTGACTCATTTAATGCTACCCACCCTATCACCTTTGGTTGTTGAGGTTGAACTTGTGATTGATGTATTCCAAACTAGATTTTTGATTTTTATGTGCTCTTTGGATACTAACACTTGTTTGATTCTTTTTGGCTTCTTCTAGAGGCTTTGTTGTGATGGAAACTTTGGTTGATAAACATTTTTCTTAGGTTTCTATTGCATTGTCAATAGTTTAGCGTTTGATTAAGAGGACTTGACTTGCAAGGTTGATCTGATTTGGTGTTTGCTTTAGCTTTATCTTTCTCCGCTACAGTTGGTTGTTTCTTCTCTGCATGGATTTGAGATGCTTATGGTGATAGCCATTTTTTGACTAACCATATTTTCCATAGTGAGCTACCTCATCCAAGAAAAATCACCTAAATACTATGGATATCCTCATTGTTTCACTATACATAGGCATGTGTGAGTTAGGAAATTTTTTCATACCTCCCTAAAAAACCCTCAACTAGCTAGTCACTGGGCTAGTTCAGACAATATATATATCATGGCCCATTTGTATGTAAATATTTCATTATATGGAGGACCTAAATATAGGTGTCTTTTATCATTATTATTTTGGCATTTATTTAAATATTTTATATCTAGGTGTGTGCTATTTGGCCTAAGTATGCTTCTTTATGTTGCATCACCATTTGTATATCTTTACCATTATGAATCTGCATCATAATTTTTAAATAAATCCTACTCATGCAAGCCTTTCCAAAACCTTGCGTGACTCCACTCTTAAAGGATGCATGAAAGTCTTTTACATGCTCCATCTTTTTTCCCTAAGTAAATATATACATTATATTTCCTTTTACAATGCATAAATTAATTCATGAATTTACTTAAGGCAGAGAATAAAAAAGGGTCCCCTTCCTCATGATTCCCCTTTAATTATTTTTCATATGTATTGTTTTTTTTGCATATTTGTTTTCCATCAAGGACACCATGTGCCCACCTTCATAGATTCCATGACTAGCTAGCTTATCTTTTTGTCCCACATCCATATATGATATTTGTGAATAATCCACATCCACGCATGTTTTTAAAACCTTAAAAAATTGTTAGTTTATGCTCTCATGCAAAGAGGGGCTCACTCTTGGAGCCTTATGCAAAATCAACAAAAGGAGGGCCGAGGAAAAACAAGTGGCAACGACTTCCACTCCAATTTTGAAGAAGTGGTTCACATGAAAATTATAGTCCATAAGTTGAACAATATCCTCAAATTTTTTCATGAGTTTTAGAGCTTTTGGTGGTGAGATATGATTTTTTTGGTCGACCCCAGTCTGTCCATACTCTCACACAAGGAGTCATCCAAGTCTTCTCTCACCTCTCCACAATTTCACACACACACACACACACATAGTTCTCTCTATCCATGAAACCTACACCTTCCATGGTAGCTCTCACCCACTTCACCATTACCCTCCCGTCTCACCTCCGTAGATCTCATATAAACTTCTACATACATACACCATCTCTATGTCTTTCTCTATTCCATCTTACCTCTTCTCAAAATACATAAAAACACAGCATCTAAAGCATGCTTAACCTATCAGGGATTCTCATCAAACAAAATCCTCACTTTCAGATGATTGACGGTCATTTTTCACGATCTACACAAGGTATGTCCAAGATTCTTCAAGGATTCACCATCACAAGCATTCTCTCACCTCCTTCACCCCTCTTTCTTCAACCATTCAACTCATTGTAAACATATAATTGACAATTTTTAGTGTACTAACACTAATTATTAACCTACTAGCACAAATATCCATTGATCTAACCTTAAAAGACACCTCACCTCAAGACATGTACATATAGTAAAAACTAACTCTCTCTCTCTCTCTCTCTCTCTCTCTCTCTCTCTCTCTCTGTGCATACGAAACCCTTTTCTTATGCTAACATAAAACGGAGAACATGGGAACCCAAAGGAAGGGCATATACACAATTCAAGACTCCACCCCTTCCTTAACTTATTCTAGTTGAGGGAAAAGTGAATGATGTAACTCCCTCCACTAGGCCTTACTGGCCCCCCCACTCAAACCACTCCCCATTCTCCCAAACCGTTCAAAGTCTTGAGAGCTTGGGAAAGGGAAGCATAAGCCTATAAAAGGGACAAGTCTTACAGAGATAGGGTACAACAAGAAAAGAGAGGGATCATACAAAGAAGCTTTTTCACTACACCTATCCACATCCCAAGAATGGATCCTTCTACTCAAGTGACATGTCCCCTCTTTTTTTGGTTGTTTTCATTAAAATGAAATCAATAATAGGTGGCGTTCTTTGTTGATACCAATCTTCCACTAGGAATACTAAAATTTTCATGTTTTTTTCTTGGTGATGGTGGCAGGTAATAGAAGAAGTTCTTTTTTAATGCTTTAACCACAAGGACCTTACCTCCACTTTGGATCTATAAAAACAATCCATGTTGAACTTGCCTTTTTTTGGCATTGGTCTAATACAAAGGCTTCTTGACTATAAAATATCATGTTTGGTCTATTTTATTAAATGTGATAATATAGAAAAGTAAGCACAATCACCTACTCGCTCTAGTGGCTTGAGTGCACTCATCTTTGGTTGAAGGATGCACTTCGTGTCCATAAAATGGCTAGAGACTAATCTCCTCCTTTGTCACAAGGCAAGGGTTTCAATTTACTTTTTGAGTTACCACAAAAGTATTAAATGGGTTTGGTGTGCAGCTGGCAACAAGTTTGGGAAAACTTATCACTTCCCCTCTTTTTTTGAAAAGAAAAGGGATAGGTTTGACTTCACGATTTATTTTTCAAAAGCTCCCACAGGTAGGTCGTGCACATACAGACACCAGCTATGTAGGCCGCTACACAACATAGTCTAATGCTCTACGAGAAACTCGACCTCACCCCTTATTCAGAATCTACACTTTGGCTTGCGACATCTTGACAACAGCAATGAAATGCCTTAAAGACCTAGTAGAAGCTCTGCACATGATTGTAGAAGTAGACAATTGAGTTACACAAGAATGGAGCGAAAACAGTCCCAATGTCATGTAGAGGTGGATGGAAATCCACAGACGCCGTCTCAAAAACGGCCCCATCGAGGCTCAAGAACTCGTCAAAGCTATGCTTGTACACTTCTACTATTGGGAGAATCTAAAAGAGCCTATCAAGCACTCCGTCCTATTCAATCGACTCCCCCCAACATTCACCACCAGCTTAGAAGTAGGTAATTTCATTGCTCAAGCCATTTTACGGGTTCACGAAGCACAAGATGCACGACAACACAAGAGAGTACGAGGTGATAGCAGTCACACTCCTAGAAGAAGGGGACACACCAATACTCTACAAAAAACAACCTCATCAACTCATGTTTTGAGGTGGAAACCTTCTTCACTGGCCGACCCCTCGGGAAGTAGCCATACACCTTGTTCTACACCCCAACCCACCTCCCCCGTCCATTTTTTCAACCCCTTGATGGACATTAGGTGCCTCATATCCTTTTTTAGTTTGTTCTTTTTTGGTCTTGGAATTATCACCACCCCCTTGTGGAATGAATGTGTTTTTAGTTGGTCATTTGACCGAGCATTGAAACGCACTTTATATAATTTCAAAGAAGTTTTTACTTCATTTAATGAGCACAAGTGTTTTTGTGAATCATCTTCCTCTCCAATACAACATGTTGTGATTACTCACACTAACACATACATATGAGCCCCATGCTCACTCACTTATGTAATCAAGGGCTTGGAAACATTCCCACAACTACATTGGACATTAGTCAAACATACAATGAAGTCAAGAATGTACTTCATATCTTGCTTGAGAAGGAGTGTATAATTCTCCCTCCAACTCTATCTTTGGAATTTGCATCAAAACAACTACTTCACTATTGTCACATAGATCTTCCAATCAAACAACAACATTAACCTCACCCATCTATGCAACATGAAATCAAGAAAATAAAAAGAGGATTTTTTGTAACTTGTTTGGACAAATCACCCAACAATATAGTGCTTGCATGCAAGAAACACATCTCTTTAGAAGCTCACAAGAGACTTAATGGAACGGACCATTAGGGAAAATGTGGACTCTCAAAGGGGCCCTATAAGGACTTTGACTTTCTCTCTCTTGTCCAAAATGGGCGTACGGTTAAATTTTTACAAATCAATTCAAAACTTGTCGAACCATTTAGATTTAAAATGTACTCATTGAGATCTATCCGTTGATATATAGCATGCCATCAAATTCCTTATAGTCTAGAAGATTCCATTTTTTGATGTGACAACTCCACGGTCTTATAAATGGAATCTCTCCCTACATTTCAGTTTCAATGGAGAGGCCATAACTTCTACAAATCAACTCCAAATTTGTCAGAGTTTGGGGATTTATAACCTACTTTCTATGATCTTTCCAATGATATGTTGGTTGATAGGGTTTTGAAAAAGCATTCATGGACTTCATCGGGTTGCCCAGTTTAGACAAGAGAGACAAAAGTCAAACATCCTCATAGGGCCCCTTTGAGAGTCCAAATTTTCCCTAATGAAGCGTGTTTATGCCCGTCCATTTTGTCAACCCCTTGATAGACATTAGGTATCTCACTTCCTTTTTTAGTTTGTCACCACCCCCTTGTGGAATGAATGTGTTTTCAGTTGGTCATTTGACCCACCATTGAAATGCACTTTATGTAATTCCAAATAATTTTTTACTTCATTTAATGAGCACAAGTGTTTTTGTGAATCATCTTCCTCTCCAATACAACATGTTGTGATTTCTCACACTAACACACATATGAGCCCCATGCTCACTCACGTATGTAATCAAGGGCTTGGAAACATCCCACAACTACATTGGACATTAATCAAACATACAATGAACTCAAGAATGTACTTCATATCTTATTTGAGAAGGAGTGTATAATTCTCCCTCCAGCTCTATCTTTGGAATTTGCATCAGACACCTACTTCACTATTGTCACATAGATCTTCCAATCAAACAAAAAAATTAACCTCACCTATCTATGCAACATGAAATCAAGGAAATAAAAGGAATATTTTTTGTAACTTGTTTGGATAAAGCACCCAACAATATAGTGCTTGCATGCAAGAAACACATCTCTTTAGAAGCTCACAAGAGACTCAGTGGAATGGATTTCACCAAGATAGAAAGAACCATTGAAGAAACATGTAATTATCTTGTCTATTTTCTCACAAATCTCATTACACCATTCAACCCCTCTCCCTTACATCATAATCATCTATAAGATCCACAAGGAAGCATTTAGATGGATCACGTGCGGATCCTCATGTTGTTACTGGGAGAGCTCACTCCTTATGGCTTGTATACTCAAAACTTGCATACCAATCCTCAAAGGTAGAGCAAGAAAACTAAACCAAAAGGTACTCCTATGCCATAGTGTCCACCTACAATCTTGGTGGATTGTGGAATCTCTCTATGACTACATCCTCAATCTACCACAATACGTGCAATGACTATACACAAGGGATATTAAGAGTTGTTATGAAAATATACCACATTTGGGAGACATTGGATTATTACATCACATCAACAAACTAATCAAGTATGCCTTTTCTTATGCAAAAGGAACTTCATCTCCTTTAGGAAATTCCCATCTCAATGTATAGAAGGAACATAGTCCTCTACTTCATACAAATCCAGACTCTCCTTTGACATCAAGAATACACTTACTATAGGTTGAGTTGCATTCATGAGTGCATAGGATGTCCAGATTTGATTTCCATAAATGACTGACAACCATCCACTTGTTTCCATGCGCCTACGGGTCGAGCTTCGTCCTTGGCTGACATTTAGTTTGTTGGCCTTGCTCTCACTATGGTAGCATCTGCTCGTGGCATATCCGCCAACGTTGGCACCACTATCGAGGACAATAGCCCTAGGTAGGTGACCTTTAGAGGCAAAAGTCCCTCTGATTTTCCAGAGTCTTGTTATTTTATTTTAGCTAGGATCCGGGAATTGGACTCTTGAGATCTAAGAGAGGTGCTAGGGAGTGTGTGACTCGCCTGGCTTTTCCACCATAGGAGTATTAGTCATGTTTTAGTGTTTTAATGTAGATGGTGTGTGAGTGATTTGTGAGGTAATTAAAACAATAGCTAGTCCGTGTGAGGCAGTGAAGCATTTTTCTAATCATAAGTACAACACCCCATATGATGTGTAGGAGTAGTTGTAGATAGGATATGTTGATTATGATCTAGATCTATCCATCACATCATTATTTTCTTGTATGCTTGTTTGCATTTGGAATCTCTTAAAAGTTGTTTTTTAGGGTAAAAATACAATAAACAAGTTTCAGTGGATAACTATGCATGACTGAATGATGCTGAGTGCATAAGAAAGCATATGCAAGAGACCTGTTTGGGGAAATTGTCAATTTTGCAACTTCAGATATTATACACGTATGATGTCTTAAGGGCTAGTAGAAGAAAAAATTTGGCACAACAGACTGCACGAAAGTGTTCAAAAGGGCGTTTTACCCTAAGTTCACCCTAAGACTAAAGTTTTGACAAACACTTGGTAACCAAAAGACAAAAGACGTAGTGTCAGATCAGAAAAAACAAAAGATATGCTCAGAAACACTACGTAGTGTCAGAAACAAAAAATTGTGATTCTGAGCATATCTTTGCATGAAAATTGGTAAAAGTGCTTTGAAACTAGTACTAGAGACTTGGGGATGCTTGTGCATAAATTCTAGACAAAAATCCATTAGCAGAGATCGTACGCATATGATGTCTGAGAAGTGAATTTACCAAAGTGAACTTTTGACTTTGCACCCATCTATTGCAAGTGGAGTAGAGCACATACACCATGGTCAATTTGCACATATAGATTGAGTATTGATAGTATTTTACACTATTGGGGAGATTCGTTGTCAAAAAGTGGTGAATTTGTGCAAATTCGACTTCCAAAATTTGTTGTGAGCACATGTGCATGTTGTACAAATCAAGGAGCACCTTGGGAGAAATAGAACTCAATTCTGAGCTTAGAGGCATTATATGTGTATGATGTCTTTGAGGCTAGATTGGGAGCCAAAGGATACATATGTGTGCACCATTGTGACCTAGAGAAATTAAGAAGAAAATAGGCAAGATCCTATTGAATTTGAAGCATTTTTGGGCTTGTAATGACCAAGAGATGGATATAGATAAAGTGAATGTTAGAATTGATCATAACTAACACAAAAGTGTTGAAACTGAGTTTTAAAAAGTTTTGTGAGTTGCTTGTGTGGTGGAAAACCTCTAGAGTGAGTTTCACTTTATTTGGACCAGATAGACATCATACGTGTATGATGTCTACAAAGTATTTTTAGGGACCAAAGCTGACATCAGAGTAGACCATCGTGTTTAGCACCACAAAAAAATCTTAGGGACATAGTTTCACCCAATTTGGAGCATCTTTATCCTCCGAGAGAAGTTGACAGCAACCAAGACATAATTAGGAGGGATAAACCTGCCAAGAGGTGTCAGAATCACAAAGCAGAACTTGTGAATAGAGCGTATCAAGGAGAGTCTAAACTCAAAGTTTGGGCCAATCCTGATCCTCAAGACATCATATGCATATGAAGTCTCCAGGCATAGATAGGGGCCAGACTAAGATTTTAACTAGCCAAGATCCTTCCTTGTGACCTAGGATCCCATCTGTCCTTTCAGACTAGTGCATAGAAGGAATCAAGTCCTTATATACAGTTTTTTGGTTGAGATTAACCCTCTAGTCATACCGACCAACACCGTAGAGCACTTAAGTGAGAATCACTAGTTTGACAAAGAATTCAAAGTCAAAGTTTTATACACATAGCCGAAATCAAAGATCCTGCAATTTGATGATCATTTTGCAGTGCAAAGTACTTTACAAATTGAGAAAATGGTTGGAAAGCAAATTAGATCAAAGAGAAGCTGCAAGCAGTCTTCTAAGGTAAGAGGTTTGGGTTGATAGTTGTGTGTGTGAAAGATTTGATGAATTTGAGATCTGTTAGGTGTCTTCAAAGAGACCGACAAAGAGTGGTAGGAGATTAGGTTAGCTTAGTGTCGACAGAAGAGAGTGTAAACCAAGCAAAGATAGATCCATTAGCACCAGTCATAGAAGAGGGAAATGATACTCTTCTGAAGGATTATATCAATGGATGGCTAACCAACAACTTGGAGGTTTCCAATAGCAAGGGACTATGGGGGGAAAAACCTCTCATAAACCCTTAAACATACCAAAATACACGGCAATATTCCTAAATAAACAAATCCCCATGGATCCCTAATGTATGCTAATGTTAAAGGATTTCAATGCATTAGTATTGAAGAACGACCAACGAGAGGATTGGCAGTAATCATGGTAATCGACAATGGTGATAGGTTCCGCGATAGGAGGGAAACTACTATCTCATTGTCAAAGACCTAGAAAATTACTATCGATATGGACAACGTAGCAAAAGGGAAGATGGTTATGGAGACCTAAGAATTACCTCCTAAACTCACTCTTTATGGAGCCTTCTACATTCATGACAAGGGAGTAGAGATAACGGCTACAATTCAAGAAAATATTTGGATTTACAAGCATGAGGAGGGAAGAGTCACATCTTACTACCGGTTCATGGAACCCCATGTGAATGAATTAAGCAAAGAAGTCATGTACTTTGTTTTGTATGATTCTATAACTGGAACCCATATTATTTTTGTCGATAAGTGTGGACAAGAATACGAGCCAATTCACCCAAAAGATGTAGGAGAGTGATAACGCCAGAACTGATGTCGCAGGCTTTGAAAGAAAAGCAAAATCCCATTAAAACCCCTAGCAAGTCTACAAATCCCTTCTCAAATGATTAGACACCACATCGCAATCAAATAAATAGCCATTGCCCAACCCTCATAACTCAAACATCACCACTATCATTTCAAGCATGGCTCGAGTAGTTTGCAACACCAGACCTGAACAAAAAAGGGGGTGGATATCAGGCCATGTCAAGGCTAGAAGGACCACCAACACCACCACTCCATTAGCAAAACCGGGATGAGAGTAGAACAAGAACTCCAAATCCGACTATGACTGAAGAGCCACATTGAGAACAAGAATGAGAAGAAAGGGTCCGAGCAGAGGAACGACCACTTGCTAGACCAATCAGGAATTATGGATTAGGAGCACCCCTAGGGGAGGGACATGTACCATATCCTAGGACAAAAAGGTCTCAGAATGGAGGAATGGGGGATCCTATGTTTAGAATGATGGATTGCCGAAGGATCAAACCTTCTCAAGTCCAAAAATGGGTTAACAAGAAATATTTTGGAATAGGGATCACGTGGAAGCATTTGTGCATGTAAGTAGAGCTGAGGAATTCCTAGAATTTCCAACACAGTTTGCACAATTTGGGTTGACTCTAGAGGAGGATGTCACCACCTGGTTGGAATTCGGCGAACGTAGAGAATTCGAGTCAATGGGGGAGGCATTTGATAAGTTTATCGAGGAATTCTCTCAAAGAGGTATAGCTCATAAAACACTCTCGCAAATCCATAAATTCAAGCTAAAATAAGGAGAATCAATAAAAAAAGAAGCCTTAAGACTAAAATTCTACCTAAGAGTTACTAACTCACTCCCAAGTCATGTTGATCTTTATCCAAGGATTGAGAAATGCGGACCTTAAGAAGGATTTTCATATGAAGAAGAGCTCAACACTAAACGAGTTGAACAAGGAGGCTCTATACCTAGTAGAAAATTGTGTTGTCTACAAGGAAGACAACTACAAAGATTTAGATGATTATTTATCATCACAACATAGTGGAGGTAAGACCACAAAATCAGCACAAAAGAATGAGATAGTTGTAAGTCAGGAGGAACTTATTGAAGAAGTGCTTAAAAGGATAAGACCATTTGCTAAGCCCCAGGATAAGCAACCCATGTGGTGTGCCATTGAGCATAGATGGACTAATCATGGGACGAAAGAGTGTTACTATAACAAGGGATATGTGAGAGAGAGCGACAACATACCCCACTACCCCAAGTAGAACCTCCTCAAGTACCACCAATGCGTAGGTATACATCAGGGAATTTTCCAGGACCAGTAGGGATTGAACGGCTACAACCAATTTTGAGGCAACAACCACCAATGCCAAGAGCAAGACCGGTAGGCGTTAGGTATGCACCCACTATAGAGGAATCGGACGAGCAAGCCTTAGTGCCTATGCCTGCAAATTATGAAGAGCCAAGTAGATATGTGGCTATTCCACCATATTATCAACCTAAAGAGCCGAAAACACTAGAATCTTGGAGCATGATTGGAAATGATGGACCACCAACAACAACTCATACAATAGGAGAAGGTAGATACACTTTGGACAAACGCACATTTCTGTTCATAGCCAACGATGGCTTAGCAAAATAAAGGCCTATCTATCAATAGAGAGTGGCTCCAGGAACGCCTCGACAACCATGAGGACCTCGTTACAAGTGTGGTGGTGACCACTTGATGAATGACTGTCCTCATACGAATATCATTAGAGTGAATGTATAATGTCAAGATTATGGAATTAATCATTTAATTAATGACTGTCCAAAAAACCCAAACAAAATGGTGAAAACAACGTTGAACATGCTAGAGTCGATCTTGTCAAGTAGTGTTTCTGAAAATGAAACAGTGATACCTATACAGGTTTCACAAGGGTGCAAGCTTGAAAATCAATGGAAGAACCAATAATTCAGGAACCAAGAACAAATGGACCCTGTCTTGAAAGGAGAATTCATCGCAACACTTGGAAGGCTAGGAAAGCATGCATGAAAGCTAGGAAGGAACAAGAACAAACTTCCTTAGCAGAAGAGCTGAAACAAACCAAGGAAAAACTGAGGAAACTAGAAGGTGAAGTAAAGAAAGGAAAGGAGACCCCTGAGGTGAAGATGAAGCAAAAAAGGAGAACCAAAAGGTGCAAGGTCGGGAGGATCTGTACTAGTTGAGAGAGTGAATAAACCTCTAGATGCAATTCTGGAAGAATATTAGGCATGGCTTGAATGGATGACGTACCCATACGTTGAGTTGGAAAATAAAAGGCTAGAGATGTGTCAGAAGAAGATCCAAATAGCCCAATCTTTGTTAGAATCACCAACAAGAAAACTAGAGGGTTGGAAAGAGATTCCATTTCCAAACACCAGTGGTCCCACCAAGAAACAAGCCCAAAAGGATAACGAAGATTCCCACAGTTGATTTATAACCCTCAAAGTCAATAAAAAAGGCAAGGGTAGTGATGAATACCACAGATCATGCATTTGAGGATTTCCATCTTATCATATCTTAGGCCTACAAAGAAGATGGGGGCCTAGATGAGCTTTGGAGGCAAATACGAGAAGCAAACGAGGCGAATGAGTTGACTGAGAGAGTTAACCAAACTAGTAAGGGGAGGGATGTCTTTCTTCCACCTATTGAGGAATTCGAGGCAAGATCTCAAGCATGCCTAGAAATTTGCTCATATTGGGGGATAGAGGATCTGTTAGATCTTTAGAGAGTCAACTTCAGTCTCTAAGACTCTTACCCTCTTACATGGGATAATATGAAGTGAACTCAAATGTGAAGGCGGTGCCATCACAAAGACTCTCTTCGGGAAAGGTGATGGACGCTAAAGGGTTGATAGAAATATTGTCTACACCGGTGACTTGCACCATTACACTAGTTGAGCTTCTTTGAATATGGACAAACATGTGGGCGATAGTTGGAAAATACTTAGAGAAACTTGGGGTAAAAGATCCAACATCACAAATACACGAAGGGATCAAGGAGTTGGAAAAGCCTTAGATAATCACACGACCGATACCCTTAAACAAGGTAGGAGAATATTGTGAATGTGAGGATGGCACTACTACGCTTCTTGTTGTGTTCCAAGGTATTACAACCATGGCAATTCGCGACAGTGGGGCTGGTGTGGACATTGCAACCAAAGAGATATGGAAAAATTGGGGACAACCTGCCCTTAGAGCCACAAGGTTGAAATCGCAATTAGAAAACGAGTATATGGAGAAACTCTTAGGACTTCTAGAGAAGGTGGTTTCTACTTCTTGTGGCATAGAGTATGAGCATACCTTTGCTATAGTGGATTTTGGCAACAAGAACAACTACGACATAGTACTTAGACGGCCATTTATGCGACAATTGAAGATGGTCCAAGACTGGGGTTATGATCATATATACCTCAGGAACATGGAAACCACAACATGTATAAACCTTAAAAACCATAGTTACAAACATGTGAACCAAACCCCGGTTGAGGAGTTTGATTCAGCTACATTAGCAAGATCTGAGCTTCCAAATTGGTTAGGTAAGCCAAAGGAGCTATGGATGTGTGGAGCATCTCAGTGTGGAAGTTAAAAACAAGAAGAGTGTATTTTGGAAAGGGCTATTGAAGATAAAGAATACATTCCTGAACCCTTGCTTGAAGAATTTCTAGAACCTGTAGAATGGATGCATATTCTAGCTACCCTAGATGTGTGTGCTATCTCGGATGGTCCCACAACAAAATTTTGTGACAAGGATGGGTATGATGTGGTTCCATACTATATGGTTAGCGTGGTAAATGGGAAGGAGGAAAAAACCATCTTTGAACAGCCCAAAAAAGATGAACTGGTGGAAATAGACAAAAGGGAGTTGTTCTACAACTCACCAAAACATCTTGAGCGAGATGAGGACGCAGATAATAAATGCTCTGGCAACCCTCGTGAGTCGGAGAAAATGATAACAGATGTTAGGATCCATGGCTTTCCAAATAAAAAACCTAGATTTCAACAATGCTATCATGAACAAGAGATTTGAACACAAGTTAGACATAATCCAATGCCTAGAATAAGAGGCAAAACACAATTTTTGATGTTTGCAAAAGCTGAAGATTGTGTTAAGGACCAAGTTTCAGGAAGACTCTCTAGAGCTCAGGAACCAAAAACACAAGAAAACACAAAAAACTTGCAAAAACAAACTCAAAAGTATGAAACTGAAACAAAACCAAAGAAGACAAAAGAAACAAGATTAGATCAGCACAAAGAAACAAAATGGACCAAGGTGGAGAGAAAAAAGAAATACCAAGAGCTTAAGAAAACTCTCAGGGAAGTATGGACAATGGAAATAGAAAGTGGAGAAGGCAAGGATGAAGAAAATGACGACAAAATGAGTGTGCCATCACACTACAGAGAATTCACTATCCAAGTCAGAAAGGTAGTGATGACACAAGCCATATGAGAGCGAAAGGACAAGGAATCTTATGGCGGGCCAAAAGACGCGAAGAAGATAGACTTAGAAAAGCTAGGGGAAGAGCCAAGGCCGGTCTACACAGCAACTGATCTGAGTCCAGAAGAAGAGGAGAAGCTCATAAACCTTCTCAAGTGGTACAAGGAAATGTTTGCATGGTCATACAAAGACTTAAATGGAGTAGATCCAACAATATGCAAACACACGATCCCATTGAAACCTGATGTGAATCACAGAGACCATACACGTACAATGATATGATTTCTAAGAGAATCAAGGAAGATATTAATAAACTAAAGGAAGTTGAGTTCATCTACAAGATAGAAAACACCGACTGGGTATCTCCAATGGTGGCAGTTGCCAAGAAGAATGGTAAACCTAGTGTGTGTGTCAATCTAAAGAAGGTCAATGTAGCCACAATAAGGGATAATTATCCCTCACCTACTATCACTAACCATGTCTTGGAACGAGTGGCAAGCAAGCAAGCATATTCCTTCTTAGATAGATTCTCTAGCTACAACAAACTTGCAATCGCTCCTGAAGATCAATATAAGATTGCGTTTGCAACCAAGTAGGCTATCTATGCATATAGGGTAATGCTATTTGTGCACTCTCTTTTGAGAGATGAACATACAGAGCACCTCCAAAAGGTACTCGAGAAGTGAAAAACTTATAGGATTTGCCTTAATCATAGAAAAGTGCATGTTTATGGTTAGACAAGGTAGAATCCTGGGACATATTGTCTCAGAAAATGGCATATCTACGGATTTAGACAAGATTAAAGTGATTGTAGAAATGCCTAGACCAAACAACACAAAGAAAGTACAATGCTTTATTGGACATTGTGGTTACTATAGGTGGTTTATATATATGTATGCCGTCATTGCCCAACCACTGTATAGACTTATAGTAGTCTTTGTGTGAGTGTAAGGAATCATTTGAAAAGTTGAAGAAAGCACTCATATCTGCTCCAGTATTGAAATCACCAAATTGGAAGAAGGTTTTTCATGTTCATATCGATGCTTTGGCATTTTCTATTGGATGCATCTTAGCTCAGCCAAGAGATGAAAATATGGATTTCCCAATCTGCTATACAAGCAGGTAGCTTAATAGCGCTACAAAGAACTACACTTCCACTGAGAGGGAAGGTCTAGGGATGATATATGCTGTTAAGAAATTTCAACATTATCTCCTTGAAAACTAGTTTGTGTTTTTCATTGATCATTAATCCCTCTTATACCTTCTAAACAAACCATGCTATACCAAACACATTGTACGTCCGATGGTTTATCATATTGCTGGAGTTTGACTTTACAGTAGTGGCTAAAAAGGGAAAGACACATCTTCAAGTAGATCATCTATCCATATTGCCAAATGGAGAAACGCCAGAAGGCCTAGACGATGACATCCCTGATGCATATCTTTTCAATGTTGAAATGGTACCCAAGTGTTCTCAGGAGATAGTCAATTGACTATGCTGTGGAGGAGAATTTGATAGGAATGAACAAGAGCTTAAATGACAGATGGTTTGGCAATCAAGGTATTTCCAATTAATTGAGAGATGTTTGTATCATTTAGACTTCATTCTAATAAATAATTTATAGTGACTAAAGGAGTACAATTTATATCTTTTAGAAGCACATGTTCAGAACTTAGCATTTCATTGCTCGCAAACAAAAACATATCAGTGCTTGAAACAATTAGGAGTTTACTGGCCAAATATGTGTGCTGATGTTCATGAGTATGTTACTAACTGTGCCACATGAAGATCCACACCACCAATAGAACATGCAATGCTGTTTTAGGTGACAATTGCAACATATAACTGATTATCTAACAAGGAGAAAGTTTTTTGAGAATACCTCTAGAGCACGTCAAAGAGCTATAGAGATAGAGTCTTGAGACTTTGCAATGATTGAAAATCAGCTCTATAAGAGAGGATCAACTCAAGATATGTGGAACGGAAAGCATGTATTTGCCGATCCTAGAGTAGTCACATGGAGGAATAAGCGGAGGCCATTTCTCAGGAGATAAGATAACAAAAATTGTCTTAACCGTGGGAATATGATGTCCTACATTACACATGGATGTTGATGAATACATTAAGAGATGTGATTCTTGCTAGCATACAAAGGTACCAATAAATGGGGATGAGATGCCCTTAAGGCCAATGATAGGATCCAGAGTATTTGCTAAGTAGGGTATAGATTTTTCAAGACCGATTTCACCCCCCACTTACAGAACTCATGCCCAATATATCATTGTTTCTACGGACTATCTCACTAGAGCCACACAAAAATCTGATGCAAGGATCACTTCTTAGTTTCTATATGAAAATTTCTTCGCTAGATATGGTCTACCAATAGAAATTGTTAGTGATCGTGGCACGCATTTCATTCATGAAGTTATTGAAATTCTTCTAAATGAATTCATGGTAACTCATAAGAAGTCAACTCCATACCATCCACAAGGTAATGGACAAGCTGAAGCTACAAACAAGATCCTATGCACGATATTGAGAAAAATAGTATGTGATTCGTGGATGGATTGGGATTAACAATTGCACTCTACATTGTGAGCTTGCAAGTAGCCTATAAGACATCTATTGGAACAAAACTGCATAATATGGTGTTTGGTATTCACGCTATCTTGCCCCTGGAGTTTTTAATCTCAACACTAAGAGTATCTAAACAACTAGAATGAACCTTCCATGAATTATCTTCGAGAGTAGATGACCTTGAAAAGTTAGATGAGCTTTGCTTGAAAGATGTAGCTTCAATTTACGCTCAGAAGAGAAGGAAAAAGGAATTTATTGATAAGCATGTACGCTCCAAAGAATTTAAAATTGAGGATTATGTCCTAGTTTATACATTAAAACAACATGCTCAAAAACGTAAAAAGCAAGGGAAGGGACTTTTGTGATCAAAGATCTATCACCGATTGGGGCCGTCAAGCTTGCTACATTAAATGGTCAAGAAATTCTAAACTGGATTAGTGAATGTAGGCTTAAAAAGTATCATTTACCACTAATCCAGGACATGCTTCAAAAAACCCATGCGAAAAAGAAAAGATCTAGAAAAAAACAACGAATAGTCAAAGAAGCTCAAGACGATGCAAAGGAGCACATGGCAATGTGGGACAGGTGTCTAACCTCCCTTCAATCTTATTGCAAACATAGCGAGAACCACGAATATAATTGTCAATCCATGGGACAAAGCTAACTCGACTAGTGCATAGAGGCTACAAGAGGTTGTCAATCTCTTGGAAAACAAAAAACAACTCGCATCTAACTCAAGCTACACTCAAATGACTGAAATCACCAAAAGCTAATCGTTTATCGACAAACAAATTACATCCGTTACAGCATCAAATGACATCCAAACGTTACGAAAATTCTAGGACATGTTTATAAGACCTAAGCACACATGCTTATGGTCTCAAATATCACTTTAGGTCAAGTGCAGAAAGATTAATATCAGTGAGTTTTTGACCTAGTCATTTTTTTTACCTAGAATGCATCTAAATGCTTATCAATGATGTCCCAATACCTCGCCTATACTTAGTTTATGATTTTGAAGCTTAAATTCCTACTTATGATGAAATTAGACTGCGGGTCAGCGACGCCAAAAGATACGGATTACCATGAAATGCTTACGTCAATGTGTAGATCTCTTACTTGCAGTTGCAACGCAATAGACGCGGCTACAATGTGACAACGGGGAAGGGAGTAGGAAGCACGAGAAGGAGAGAGTGAGTGCTGTTAGCTCACGTGTATTTCTATTATCCAAAACTTAAGAAAAACTTACAAATTTTGGCTTCTATATCTTAGCCAAGGTTTTTGTGGTCAAAACTAATAATCTAGGAGCTCTAACTAAAGATGGGTTGATACAATCTGGAAACTTGTAGCCCCGGCTCATCAATTACAATGTTTATCTAGAAAGCAAGAGTTATAATATTCTCGATTCATCAAAATAATAAGTGTTTTTAAAATAAAAGCTCCGAAAAATGGTATCCGAGTTAGCTTGCTCCTAACATTATCCCCCTCCTCGACTGTGTCGTCCCTTGACATAGCTTCATGGGCTGAAGTAGTCTTTGGGTTGACGGATGGCGAGGTGATCTTCAAGCGCATGGAGTGCTTTCTCATATCTAAGTCTTCTCTCTTTGTCCGGAATCTGCAAGAACTGCATGGTGACTTTGTTTTTAAGCTCAATGGCTAAGTAGCCAACAAATTTGGATGTTAGGTTGCTTATCGCATTGGCCCAAATATCTTCGTTCGCCAAGTGAAGAAACTTGTATAAAATGCTTCCTCAAACGTCAACATAAGGCTTGAGGGAAAAAACATGCATCAGGCGTAGAAGCCATAAAGGACTTCTTCGGAAGGCTAGCCACTTAAGTCGTAACAAAGACCCTTATTACCTTCGAGGAACTACATCCATGGTGTTCTTGTTTGCTCTGGCTTGTGAAAAGCTTCAATACATGTGAGCAGCATTTGACAGATCTTATATAGCATGGCACATGAGAGGTCAGGTAGGCTCTTGAAGAAAGTCATGGCACTCGATAGGGTTTTCACCATGTACTCCTCTGTTGTCGGTCCCTACTCTGGAGCTGGCAATCGCAGATAATTCAGCCATGTAGGCCACTTCTTTATCAGTGCTTCATATGCTTTTCAGGTCCTTACCCTCGGTACATGAAAATTTCTATAGTGCGGCAGGTGCTCTTGTGAACAGAATCAGATATCATGGATCCTTGTTCAACTAGCTCTTTCTCCACTTGTGGTGGACATCCTCTGTGCCTTCTGCCTGCATATCTTTATATAGATATTTCTTTCTTTTACCTGTAGTAGCTCTACTTTGATCAAAGGATATGGAAATGATTGGCTGATGCCATTGTGCATTGATTTGGTTGGGAGTGAGTTGAGTGACATTGGCTGAGTGGAGAACTCTCAACTCCCAATCCATCATTGCTTTCCATTTTTCATCTGTCTCTTGGGCAACCTACTCTTTGAGTGCATCTTCCTCAGCTTTAGAAAGTTGGACCATGTGAACTTGCTCAACATCTGTGAGTGGTACCTGAAAATCTTCTTCTCTTCCTAGCTCTTCGTCGGTTGTGTTTCCATCTTAGCAAAAGAGACTTAGGGAATTTTGATAGTCGGTTGCTCAAAGGTACCTGCTTCTTCTTGTGTCTCTGGTTGTCCCTCTCTTAGAAACAGTTGATTGACTCTTGTTAACTCCGCTATCTCCTTGAGTAGTTGTTCTTCTCATTGTACCCACATCGATGCAAGGTCTCTTCTCTGTGTTTTCTCTAGCTTTAGCTCTAGCTCTAGATACTTAGTCCTCTTTTCAAATCCTTATAGACTTCATTTGTACCTTTGAACGAGTCGACAATAGGATTTTCTATGATCCGTCTCAAAAAGGCTCTCTGATCATTAATTCTTTGCTCTGAGTATTGTAGAGAAGCATTTGCTACATTGAGCTACACTTGAACCTTCTGTACTGACAGAGTTGTGGTTAAGAGTTCATTTGTTCCCTCTGTCAGCTGTTGATCTTTGGTCTTGCACGCATCGGATAACTTGGTGAGAAGTTCTCCCAGCTCCTCCATTTCTTTTTGCTGCTTCTCTTTGGCCGGATGGTGTTGTTCTACTTTATCTTTTAGCTCTTTGTAAATATAAAATGATAATCATCATGTCATCTAACTCTCCTTGTAGAGCATCGATGACCATTTCCACCTCTTTAGCCTTAGCACTGCGGCTAAGCGCTACTGCTCGCATTTTTTTGGTCATCACCTGCATCTTCCTGGTATATTCATTTACTTGCAGGATGACTTTGTCGTTTGTCTCCCACTCTTCAGACTCTGTAGGTTTCCTTGATGTTTCAGCAGTTTCAATTTGAGGCTCCTTGGGTGGTTCTATGGTGACTGCTTGTGGTTGCGACGGGGGTTCTACCTCTCCTTGAGGCATTATTGTTGCCTCGGCTGCTTCTGTTGCTTGAGTCTTTGTGGATGCCTCTGTTGTTTCTTGTTGGGTGGTCATACTGTCTCTGTTTTTGTTGCTTTGGGCTCCTCAAAACTAGCTGTGCTTGCTGTTCATGCTCCTTTTCTTTGGCTTCCTCGCCCTCATTGGATTTAGCTATTGGTGAAGGGTGAGGGCTTGGGATTGGGTGGTCTGCCTGTTTGGTAGTGGGTGAGGTTGGCTTTGGAGACATTTTCCCTTGGTTGTGATGTGTCTCTCCTTGTTCTATAGCCTTCGCATGTCTTTGTTTCTCGGCCGCGTCTTCTCTTGCTTTTCTCTCAGCTTCTTAAGCTTCTTTTAATTTTAGAGCTTCTGCCTCTGCATACATGCGTTCAAGGAAGTTTGTGGGGTTTTCCGCTTCTTTCTTTGCAGGGTTTTTAGTTTTGGGTCTCCTTATCTCTCATGGAACCCACCTTTCCGGATCCTCACCTATAGCTTGGCAACTTCTTTTATAAGTTTGTTTTCTCTTTCAAACCTTGCCTTCTTTTACTGAGGCTCCTCTTGGTGTGTAGCTATAGATTTCTTCTTCATCTCTTCAATTCTAGCCCACCTTTCCTCGTTGTTTGAGATCTCGCTACTATGAGCTTCATGGGAGTCGCTCGACAAATTCTTCATCAGACTTATATACTCTCTTTGATGAATGCATAGTTCTTGGAGAAGGCTGTGCAGACACAATCCATGTGTTCTGATCTGGGGCTGGCGGCAAATTTTTCGCCATGCCAATAGCATGATAGGCTATTCTTGTCAGTACTTCAGGCGTGCACAAAAATGTGATTTTACCTTCTTTCTTGGTGCCCTTTAGTGTTGTTAGCACATACTGCGCATGTTCAATCGGTTGCGTGGTTGTCGACTTCAACACTTGGGTGAAGGTAGTCGCAACTGCATGATTTGGGGTGGTGTACCATGGCGGTCTCTTTGCTAAAAAATGGAAGTGCTCATGGTAGAGATGAGCTGGTTCTTCCACTTACCTTTGGATGAGGTCGGCAAAAGTTGCAACAGCAGTCTCCTTGGTGAATGTGCCTGCTGTCTTTCTAACTCGAGCTCGCATTGTCATCCCTTCAGTTGGCAACTTCAGTGCCTCAGCCACAATTTTCTTCTGATGGCCGGCTTTCGAAACCGTGACCGTGAGGACCACACCCTAAGGAAGGGAAGGTTTGTTACCAAAAGGGAAAAAAAAACAAAAAAGAAGCCCTTACCATTCACCATACCCCCCCGCAAGGTTGACCACTAGTGGGGCGCCGCCAATTTGGCCACACCCCTCCATTATTGCCAAAAGACAACCCCTCTCTCTCTCTCTCTCTTACTACCCGGCTCCGCCAATATTCTCTCTCTCCTGCTCTGCCGCTGCATCACCCAGCCCGGTAGGTGCATTGGTGCCTCTGTCACACTCCAGCCCCGGCGGGCTGCCACAGATATTATTCTCTCTCTCTCTCTTCCAAATATTCTCCCTCCCTCTCTCTACTTGTCCACACTCCAGCCACGACGGGCCGCTATACCCCCCCCCCCCCCAACCCTGGCGGACCACTGGCCTAACACCCCCTCCCCCCCATCTACACCTAGTTCTCTCTCTCTCTCTCTCTCTCTCTCTCTCTCGGGAGCGGGCCACGGTGGGCCTTAGGGAAAGCTCTCTCTCTCTCTCTCCCTCCCTCTATCTCTCTCACCCTCTCTTACTCTATCCTCTAAACCCCCACCCCTATCTCCCTGTCTCTCCCTCTTCTTCCCTTGGTGGGAACCGCCACTAGGGGAATCTATCTCTCTCTCTCTCTTACCATCTTCCCCCCGTCTCTCGTTGACTAAGCCCCCCCCCCCCCCCCCCCAAATCCCGGCCGCTGTTGAGCCCCTCATTCTCTCTCTCATGCTTGCACCCCCGGACCCCAGCCCTCGCAGGTGCCTTGGATACACACACACCACCCACCCCCTATCCTCTCACCCCCCTCCTTTCTCTCCCTGCCCTCATTCCCTCCCGCTCGCGCTCTGTACCAGCCCGCAGGCAGCCCGTTATCACCCTTCCGCTCGCGCTCTCGACCCCGGCATGTGCGGCACCGTCCTCACACACACACACCCTCTCTCTCTCTCACACACACACACACTCACGCTCACACACACACACCCTAGCGCACCCACCCCCTCTCTCACTCCATCTTCACCCCCCCCCCACCTCTGCATCACCACAGCGTCGCCGAAAAAAAAACAAAACAGAAAATATATATATTAATACACACCCCCCCCCCGTTCCCACGTACGCACATACACACACATATGCACATACAATACACACACACACACACACACACACACACACACACTCACGCTTGCGCACACACATACTTATACATACTCACACAATCACTCATATACACACACACACACACGTATATACGCACCACACATAAAATACAAAACCGAAGGAGTTCTACGCCATCGACATCGACAAAAAAGAAGACGGCCTAAATCACGCACCGCCAATAACAAAAAGAAGAAATGCGCTGAAGGTATGCCCCGGACGACCCCAAATAGACGTACATGCTACACCGACGCACTGGCAACACACCATTCGCCGGCATCACGCAACCACGACACCATTTTCAGTAATTTGTAGGTTATCATCATCATTTCTTCAGTTTTCACCCAAGCCTTGTAAAATTCCCAATTTGTAAATTCCCTCTCTCTAGGTGATGGTCACAAAGTCCCACCTAGTGGTTTTCATTTTAAATAACTCCCAAGACAAAGCAAGGGTCAACCACACCGGGCCCACCCCCTTGCTTTGTCTCCCTAATTAGCTTACCCTAATCAAATTGGGATTACCCTAATCCAAGAAGCCAACACCTATAAAAGGGCACTGAGAGGTCACTATTGGGGGGGGGGGGGGGGGGGCAGTTCATGAGAGGTCAGCACTTGGTAGAGTTTTTAGTAGGGAGAATTGACACTATTGGCATCATGGGGAGGGGGCTTGTGTAATGGTTTGCTTTGGGAATTGAACCATGTGAAGGGAGCCACATCCACCTCTCGACTCCAATGGTCGATGCACACACACATACACGTTCTTCGTACCAAGTTTCATAATCATCGAGTCGTCTTTAGAGAATGCACCAAGTAGTTACACCACCTTTTCTCCCTACCTCTCTATCACCACGTTGTGCCACCTTGCTGAAAGGAATGTCATTTGTAAATACTACAGAAATAATTCTCCCTCACACCCCCCGAGGGTTTTCTTCATTTGTAAATCTGTGTGTGTGTGTGTGTGTGTGTGTGTGTGTAAGTTTGCGGTTTTCACATCACCGTGGTCTGCGTCCTAGCCGCTCAAAGCTAGGTGGTGCCCCCTGTTCGCTTTACCGTGATAGGCAACGAGGCGTGCCATCGGCCCCCGACGTTTTAGAGGCCGTTGGGTTTTGGGTGTCGCTTTGCTCCCGTCACCACTTTGACTTTCTGCCCTTGTTGGTCAGTAATTTGGGCTGATCCATCCTCTTTAATTGTAGACAATAGCTCATATGCTTTCTAGAAATCTACTCCGCATGGTTCCTGGTCGTAGAATTCCCTGAGGCCCAGCCTTCTGTTAGCTTCCTTTGCGTCTAGCTTGGCAGCTACATCATATATTTCTTTTGGTAGCATCTGCAACTCTGCTTGGTGTCCTTCTTCACTCTTAACCTGCTAGTGAAAACTGTTGTATTGTTTTCCTCAAGCTGTTCTCTTGAAAAGTATGTTGCCTTGGCCGTCTATACTAAAGTGGGTCCCAATTCATAGGGTGAAAACTCTTGTAGCTTTTCCTTCTGGGACACTCTTTTCTTGGCCTTCTCGACAGCTTGCATTGCTCCTGTTAGGGGAATACAGTGCCAAAGTTAGAAACTTTTTGCAAATTCTGCTTTGAAATGCCCTTGAGTCTGAATTGCTGACAAATTGAGTCCAATTTGCTTCAAATCAATTTTGGAACATGCATAGATGCATAAGAACATGTAAAGATGAAAATCATAAAGCTCAAGCAAAAATTTGCAACAAAAGTAAATAATCGCGATTATTTACAGTTGAGGATTTTTTCCAACTTTTTGCATTTTTGATATCATAGGCTTGAAACATATGGTATTTAGGTGCTCTGAGTGAAGTGTGGGCTCATTTGAATGCACACGGTGGAAATGGTGCCAGATTTAGGCTTTCTCTAAAACAATAGATATAAAGGGGTTTTGAGATTTTGAGATCCAAATTTTCTCAAACTTGGTCAGTGCGCTTGGGACATTATGTGCTTTGGTCCCATAGGGTCAAAGTTGCATTTTTTATCCATTTTGGCAAGAAAGTAAATAATCGTGATTATTAACTTTTTCATCAAAATGTACATTTTTTGGTGCAACTTGGTTCTAGGCATGATGTAGACTCTACGTGTGAAATATGGGGTGATTTGGATCAAAGAATATGACAGATAACTCAAATCTTGGCTTGGAAAGACCCCTTTGCATTTTTTGACAAGTTTCAAGTTTTTTTTTATCATTGTGGCTTATACTTGAGATGTGGCATGTAATAAGTGTGGACAAGTGATAGGTGAAGTGAAGGTACCATTTTCAAGCTAAAAAAGTACAAAAGTAAATAATCACGATTATTTACAGTAGTAATTTTTTTACAAAACTTGACAAATTTTTGACCTAGACATATTCAACACATCTAAAACAAGTCCTAAATTGAATTTGATAAAGTTTTGTCGTGTCGGTATCACTTTGTGCTTTGTCGACTCTGAAATCACTGATTTCTGTGACTAGATGACATGTGGAGTTGGTTAGTCACTTTTGAAGCTATGGACTTGTCCGCTACATAGTCATGAAGCTACTCATTCAATTTTGGCCCATTTGGATTCAGTTTGACTTCATATGTCAAATTTTATGCTTTGTAGCATTCGAGCTGTTTTCTGTTGCTCAAGAGTTTTCCTTGATTTTTTTTATGAAACCATCCATTTACATTGTGTATAGACCCAGTCTATAAGCTGTCTGTGGAGTCAGAATCCAACTCTGGCATCTGGCAAAAACCTAGCTTTTCTACTTGGGACCCCCCTCGACCCTTACCGAATGGTCATCTGGTGATAGAGAAATGTTCTATTATATAGGGGCATGCTACAGTTCAAGTCTCGTTCAATTTGGTTGAGCTGACAGGCTGCTATGGTCAAGTTTTGGTTGTAGGACTTCGTGCACTACTCGATTTTTAAGGTTTTTTCCTTGAGCTTGGACTTGGACTTGATACCGGCCAATATAGAAGTAATCATTGATAAGCACAGAACTTACCCCTCATGTCTCGTGTGAGACGGCGCTGTAAACGGGAGACTGTGGACTCTGAAAATCGTGCGCGAAGAAGGTCGAAAGCTCTCTTCTCCAAGGGCGACTAAAGGAAATGAGGTGATTCTAAACTACCTTGGATATCTATACTCGGACTTTCCAAACCATTTTTTCCAAAATTCCCATGTTAGTCCTACTAGGCCGTGAAATCTATGTTAGACTCAAAAATTTCCTCAATCGGATTCCGGTTGCTCATTCTGCAAGAATTTGCAAAAGTAGACCTTGGCCGCCTAATTTAGGCTTCCCGCTTCCATCTGTCAATTTGATTGAATTCTTTTTGCCTGTCTGCCTTGTCCTTTTGATCATCAACGTATCTTCAATTTTTCCATCTGAGCTCATTTGCTATTTATTATTAATTTTTGACTTGTTTATTAAAAAAATCAAAGAAAATAACAAAATGTGCTAAAAAGCAAAGTAAAAATCCAATAATTAAGAAAATCTATTGAAAACACAGCTTCATTGTTTTTTGCTGGATTTCTCCATTTTTAAGCCCCAATATCAAGAAAAATGATAAAAAATAACAAGAAACGACCAATTTTTGATGATTTCTGATAGTATATACACTATTTACACTCATCGAGGAGATGTTATCAGTTAAATTCCCCTATTGATGACTTGGTAAGGGCATTATTAGGTAATTTTGCAAAAAATCACACGTTAACATCAAACTTTTTCCTCCCCTTCAAACATTGCCCATAATTACTTAGTTCCCTTCCACCCCTCCTAGATGGCCTACTTCAGGACGACTGTGTGCATGGGTTGAACAATCGTGTCTATGCATAGCCTGGGTTGGCTCTACCATGTTTTGAAGGTCAATGCAATTCAAACCATCATGCCGTGCATCAGTTGGGTCTTGAGTAATTAACTCAAGGGTTTCTGATGTCAAGGTTTTCTTTTGCTGTTTTCCAAAGAGCAATTTTTATAACATGTGTGCTCTTTGCTTGATTGTACCATCAGCATGCTTTGGCACACTGCTTTCCTGAGCTGTTGATATCAATAATGATGGTTGTCAAGCTTTTACCCGCCATTGGTATCTTGGTTTGTCTTGGTCAGAATATTGTGGTTGAGTCTTCTGAGATTTAACTCTCCGTTGCTTCATCGGTTTTACGGTGTGCAGAGAAGATACGTGCTCCTTTTTCTTCCAAATCCATTTTGTTTTAGGTTCACTTCTCGAAGATGCTCTTCTTTGTGTTTTGAACCTTGGAACCATCTTTGGTATTGTAGATGATGTTTTGGGCATCCAAATTTGAATCGGCTTGTCCTTAAGCTGTGCTTTTGGTACTCAAATTTGCCTGACTCCTTGCATGCTACTTGGAGCATTTGTATGTCTATAGGATGGAGAATATTGACTTCTTCGTGGTTTGCTCTGCTGGTAACCTCCTTTCCCTTCCTCTTTGCTTGGTGCAATTGGAACAATGAGTTGTCTGCCTTTAGGTGATAGCTTGAGCTGATTGGTATCCCAATCTAGTACTGCCTTGCAGTAAGTTTGCATCCATGAGATTCCAAGAATCATTGTCTCATTGATGTGTTCATCTGGTAAGCATAAAAACTGACAAGGGCATGAACATCCATGTACTATCACATTTAAGTTGACTACTCCCAATGTCGGTGTTGGGTTCTTGTTGCATCCTTTAATAGTCGATATTCCTGTTGTCAAAGATTGACTTGTTTCTTTCTTGTACGTGGAATAACTGATTGCATTTACTCGATCTCCTCTATCAATCAATGCATTTGTGCTATGATTGTTCAGGAGTACTTTGATGCGAAGGTCCATTCCATCTAACCATTCATCATCCATTGACACTGCATCTTTTTGTAATTCCAATAGTCGTTCATCTAGTTCCAGAGTGTTGATGGGAATGTGTATTTGTTGATTTTTGAGAGCAGCTTTTCTTTTGAGTACTCGAAGCCGAGTTTTCTCTTAGGATTCATCAATAACTTGCTATTGTTTTATCTTTCTTTTCTTTGCTGCATGCATCTTTTCTAGCAATTCATTGATTAGCGACAAAATGTACTTCTTTAAATGGCATCCACTAATCCAATTAGCCATTGGTTCACCATCTAGGGTGGACAACTTAACTGCTCCACTTGGAGATACGTCTTCAATTATAAATGGTTCGTTTCTCTTTTTCTTAAACTTGGGAATGTGTTGCTTAAGGGAATAGACTAAGACTAAGTCCCCTTTTTTGAAGATTTTTGTAATGAGATGGGAATCAAAAAGCTATTTTTGTTGCTGCTCTTGTGCATAGATGTGAGCTACAGCAGTTATCCTTTGCTCATCAATTTTTTCTAAATCTTCAAGTCTCTTTGATAATTCATGTCTAGTCTACTCAAGATCCTTATCTACCCTTAGTGTCTGCAATAGAAATTCTATTGGCAGTCTCGCATCAAGACCATAAACAAGGTTAAAGGGTGTAGCATTTAAAGCTATCTTGAATGAAACTCTATAAGCCCATAGAGCAACATGGAGATTCATTTCCCAATCTGTCCGTCCTGAACTAACCACTTTAGTCAATACCGATCTAAGAATTTTATTTGTATGCTCAGCTTGTCCATTTGCTTATAGGTGATAGGGAGCTGATTTGGTATGGATGACCATAACTTCATTAAGCAAATACTCAATTCACTCATCAAGGAGATGAGTTTCCCTATCACTGACAATTTCTATTGGCAGTCCATATCTTGTGAACCCGTACTCATATAAGAATGCGGTTGTGGTTTTGGCATCATTCCTTTGAGTTGCTTTAGCCTCTGTCCACTTAGTCAAATAGTCCGTAGCTACAATGATATATTGAGCTTGGGTTCTATAAGCAGGTGGTTGTATTGGCCCAACAAAGTCTATACCCCATTTTGCAAAATCCCTAGCCCCCATCATTGGTCTTAAGGGCATGCTATCTACACGGGTTGGCATTTTTGCTCGTTGACATGCATTGCACCTTCGAACATATTCCTTGGCATCTGCAAAAAGTGTTGGTCACATATGCCTATCATTAAGATTTCTCTTGCGGTGGTCTCACTAGAGAAGTGACCTCCAACGAATCCAGCATGTGCTTGTTCTATAACGGGAATATATTTGTCTTCATTTGCACAAAGACGCAGATGTTGATCTTTACCTCTCCAATACAATTGGTTTCTAATAAGAGCATGGTCTCTTGCTTCTGTTTCAATTGCTCTTTGACTGTGTTTACTCATATCCTCAGAAAATGTTCGGCTTGATAAGTAAGTAACTAGATAGTTACTACACTTAGGAGCAAGTAATATTCAGAACAATGTCACGTGAGGTATGGGTGCTTGTTTTTGGCATTGAGGGAATTGTTTTACAAATGAATGAACATACCTCCTCATAGTTGGCCAAAATACTCTAAGTCTCAAAATCCGTTGCATGGTTTGGTCTTCCACAAAGTGAAGTCCTACTACAATAATATGTGCTTGATTTAGGTATTGGGTTTTCTGCTTAGGATTAATGCACAACAAAAATATTCCATCTCGAGTTCTTTTGTACAACCTTCCAAGTAGTAATTGATGCATAGCTGATTGGTCAATTAATCGGATTGTAATAGGAAGTGGTATTTTCAAACCCACTTGAGCTATGGTCATCAATGATACCATATTTTTTGACCATCGAGGTATCATTTCCATGGTTTACAGATATGCATCAGGTAGATTATCGTCTACTCCCTTAGATGGTTCTCCTGAAACAATCCTTGAAAAATGATCTTTTCTTTGATGAGTGGTGCCCTTTTTTACAACTATAGTGAAATCAAATTCCAAAAGAATAATGAACCATCTCATTATTCTTCATGTGTTGCATGGCTTGGTGACTAAGTACAATAAAGATTTGTGGTCCACAAAGAACACAAATTTGTTAGTTAATAGGTAATTTCTATACTTTTTCATGGCATAGATCATGCCTAATCCTTCCTTTCGGTGGTTGTATAGTTTTTCTCTGCCATATTCAAATGTCAGCTAGCATAAGAAATAGGAAAATCAATTTTCCCGTTTCTTGGTTGAGCAAGGATACACCCAATGGCAAAATTGGAAGCATCTACATGTATGTGGAATATCTTATTCCAATCTGGTGCTTTCAATATTGGAGCTGAAGTGAGAGCTTGTTTAAGCTTCATGAAGGATTCTTCACACTCATCAGTCTATTCAAAGAGTGTAATCAAGCTATACATGGGTTTTGCAATTATAGCGTACATGTAAACGAATCGTCTGTAATATCCACAATGTCCCATGAAGGCTTGAACCCCCTTGACTATTGTCAGTCTAGGCAAATCAGCAATAACATGAATTTTATCCATATCAGTAGCTATGCCATTTTTAGACACTATATGTCCAAGAATTTTTCCATGTCTACCCATAAATGTGCACTTTTCAACATTTAAGCAAATCCTATAAAGTCTACATTTTTTCAATACCTTTTTGAGGTGTTTAACAACCCAATTGATGAATGTACACATAGATCATCCATATATACTTCCAAGAAATTCCAAAGATATTCTTTAAAAGCATGGCTCATCAATATTTGAAAGGTGGCAGGAGCATTAGTTAACCCAAAAGGCATAACCCGATAGGCAAAAAAAACCCATTCAATTGAAAAAGCAGTTTTATGATGATCTTTGGGGTCAACCAAAAGTTGATTGTATCCCAAAAAGCCATCTAAAAATCTATAAGCTTCTTTTCTTGCAACTCGTTCCAAATCATGCTCAATGATTGGAAGAGGAAAGTGTTGGAATTAGGGCTGCAGAGAAATGCACACAGCTTGGAGAAGACGAAGGAAGCTCAAGGCACACAATAGAGAGTGTCTTACTTAGTGTGCGATGGAAAGATAGATAGCCCTAGAGTGATGGGCATATATTCAATGCTCAGGGGAAAAAACCTCCTAAAGATGGAAAAAATGCCCCGGTGGTCCTAGTGTGTTCACACACATCACTACCACATGTATATGGTAACAAATCCCCCCTAGAGTGATGCGGTGAACGAGAGCTGGCACATGAGTAAAGGGAAGTGCCATGCCCTGAGGACATGATCAGTCCACAAAGGGGAGTAAGCCCAAAGCTTTGCGGAAAGCTTGCACGAGACAATGCCTTTGTGAAAATATCTACAAGGTTGTCTTGTCTTGGCACATAAGCCAAGCTGATCTCCTGCTAGGAGTTTCTCCCTGACATAGTGGTAATACACCTCAATGTGCTTTGTGCGAGCATGTAAAATTGGGTTCCTCGCAACTGCCAATGCACTCTGACTGTCAATTGGCAGTGTCCTGTCCAACACCCAAATCAGCCATAAGGCGTCTAAGCCATACGCACTCAACCGTAGTTGTGAAGACTACCCTGTACTCAGCCTCACAACTCGAAGTGGCCATAGTAGGTTGCTTCTTGCTCAACCATGATATACATGAACTGCCAAGCATGAAACAAAAACCACTTGTGGACACTCGCGTGTCAAAACAACCAACCCAATCTGAGTTCAAAAAAGAATGTAAATCTGGCGGCAATGATCCCCCCTCCGGTAAAATAAGCCAACATGTAAAGTGCCAGCGAAGAATCCTCTTGACAACCTGCCAATGCTTAGGCCCTGGGCTATGCATAAATCAGCTGACCTGTGAGACTACAAACTGAATATTCAGCCTCGTGTTGCATACATAAATGAGGCAGCCAATAGCAGTTTGATAAAGAATGAAATCACCAAGATCGCGAGCATCATGTAGACTCGACTTCAAACCTGTTTCCATGGGAGTGGCAATAGGTTTGCAATCCTCAAGTCCAAACTTACATAGCAATGTCTCTATATAACTTTTTTGACACAAGGCAATACCACCATCACAATGCTTAAACTGTATACCTAAGGAATGATGCAACAACCCCAAATCTTTCATCTTGAAAGTAGCATTCAAATCAACCTTAAATTCAACAATATGTCTCTCATTTGGTCTAGTGATCAGCAAATTATCGACATAAAGAACCACAATAGAAGTACATCCTCACGCTTTACATACAGTGTTCTTTCTGTTGGACTCTTACAAAAGCCTCGTTTGACCAAATGAGTGTCAGCTTTCTTATACCAAGCACGAGGAGATTGTTTCAACCCATACAAAGCCTTCTTACATCTACACACTTTGTCCTCATCCTTTTATGACAAAACCCTCAAATATGTCACCATTCAAGAAAGCAGGAACAATGTCTGATTGATGTACATCCCGACCAAAATGAGCTGCCAATGCACATAGAAAATGCACAGTAGTCATACAACAAGTGGGAGCAAAGGTCTCTTCGTAATCTATGCCTTTTTGCTATGCATAACCCTTTGCAACAAGTCGAGCCTTATGGCGATCGATCTCACCATCTGGCTTGCGTTTCAACTTGTAAACCCACTTCGTACCAATGGCCTTTTTGCCAGGAGGCAAATCACATAAAGTCCATGTGTCATTTTTTATAAGTGCATCATATTCTGATTGCATGGCAGCCATCCAATTTTTTGAATTATGTGCTTCATTAAAAGGCAAAGGCTCCTCAACATCATGTAAGCTAGACACAACAAAATCATAACAATCTGATGCATAAGATGCATGGCAAGAGCCTGAACGAGTACGACTAGACAAAGGTGCATCCAATTTACTGTCACACAAAGTGTGCACGAGCCATTTTGGCATACCTCTAGCTTGCTTATCAAGTACATCATGTACATCTGCATCAGTAATAGGCTGATCTATAACATTTTCAGAAACCACCATAGGCTGTGCATTTGCCTCATTGAAACTTACATTCGTGTTTCCACCATTAAAAAGAGGCAACAAAGTGTCATAAATGTCCTGTGAGCTTACATTACTGTCTCTAGTACATGACAACAAGGGCTGAATAGAATCTTCCACAAACACTACATCGCGTGAAACCAGAATATGTTTTGTTTGCGGATGATACAATCTGTAACCTTTGCTTTCAGTAGTATAACCAACAAAAATACATTTGATAGCCTTATCATCCAATTTTCTGCACTTTGTTTGTGGCACCAAAGCATATGCCAAACAGCCAAAAACAGCATGTGCTCAATGGAAGGCTTTCTATCATGCCATGCTACATATGGAGTAATAGACTACAAAGCTTTTGTAGGACACCTGTTTAGTACATAAGTGGCACACATGATGGCCTCAAGCCAAAAAGAATGTGGCAAAGCTTGACTTTTGACCATACATCGTTCCATTTCCGTAAGTGACCTATTTTTCCTCTCAGGAACACCATTTTGCTGAGGTATAAGGCACTGTACATTGGTGTTTTATCCCACAACTAGTCAGAAATGCATTGAATTCATGAGACATATACTCCCCCCCTTGATCAGAATGGAGGGTGCCCATAGTACATTTCGAGACATTTTCAGCCATAGCCAGAAATTTTTTGAAGCACATAAAAACTTCGGACTTCGCTTTAAGCGGAAATACCCATGCATGCCTGGAGTAATCATCAATGAAAGTCACGAAGTAAAGGTAATTGCCCAAGGACAGATTTTGCATGGGCCCACAAACATCACTATGCACAAGATGCAACCTGCATGTGGCCCGAACTGAACCATCCTTTGGAAACTCAGAACGCTGTATCTTACCCAATATACAGCCTTCACAAGGATGTTTGACAGGTGCTTCAAGAGGTGGCAAAGAAGCAACCATATCAGATTTTTGCAAACGCAGTAAACTGGCAAAATTCAAATGACCAAAACGTACATGTCAAAGTTTTTCATCTGAAATAGCCCTTGAATCTACAACAGCATTTGTAAAAAAATTTCCACACTTGTCATACAAAGTGAGCTTATACAGCCCACAACACAAAAGGCCAGATGCAATAATTTCATCACCAAAACTGAGATCATGAACTGTACATATGTCATCCACAAATTTGACTACAAGTCCAAGTCTAGCAAGTGCGGATATAGACAAGAGATTCTTCTTGATCCCAGGTACATAAAGTGCATCAACAAGTGTGAAAGAACTTCCATTAGCAGCAGTAAGCACAATCTTTCCAACTCCTTGAACCAGATAAGAGGCATTGTTAACACAAGTGACTGAATTTCCATGAGGGACAGACTCGAGAGAGGTGAACAATTCACGATGTGAGGTAATGTGCTTTGTAGCACCACTGTCGAAATACCACACATGTGAATCTGCAGCAACTGACATGCATGGATCATGGACAACAAGATTGTAAGTGCACTCTGCACTAAAAGCCCATTCTTCATCAACATCAGCATTACAATCTCCTATCACAGAAGACTCAACAATGGTTGCATTTGTAGTGGAACCAGCAGTTGTAGTGGAACCACCCTCTTTCTTCTTGGCCTCTTTGGCCTTCAACTTAGGACACTGCTTGATCAAGTGATCATTAGCTTTACAATAATGGCAATGCATATTATTTTTGCCCTTATCACCAGAATTGCCAGACGAAGTGCTGCCAGTAGAAGCATTGGGAACATAAGTTTTGCCACTCACAGCAGAATCATAAGAAGTGGTTGCATTGCTGTTACCACCCTTTCTTTGAGAAGCAATAAAAGCCTGTTCAACTGCACACTGTCTAGTACTGTTTTTTCTGAAAAGTGACTCTTCCAACAGCAATGTGCATAATGCATCAAAATTGACAACTTCTAGATTTCCTTGGGTCATAAGTCTCCAAGTACTAGCAAAAGTCTGGTAAGAATCTAGTAAGGCATCAAGAACAGTCTGCACAAGGGAACTGTCTGAAATGACTTCACCTGCAGAAATAAGTTGCTCATTGATATCCTTGACACCAGCAAGAAAAGTGTCCATATCATCTTCCTCATGCATAAACTTCGACTCCAGCTCTTTACGCAGCTAAGCAATTTTAGCCTCATTGCGTTTGCATAAAGACCTGCTAGAATATCCCAAGCATGTTTTGCAGATTTTGTTGAACGGATGTGAGGAACAATGGTGCGCTTCACAGACAACACAATCAATGCATGAGCTTGAGCATCCTTTACATCCCAACGAGCTTGTTCTGTCGTAGGCAAAACAACTCTAATAGTAGAAATCCTTGCAGCAAGACCTGCAACATCCTGAACATCGCCTACATCCTCAGAACGAGGACGTACATCAATGCCCTACACGATATTCTAGACGCCCTTTGACACAAGAACGTGTTGCATCATATAAGCCCACATAGAATAATTGTTCGTATCCAACATGTCCTCAGTAGTAAACATCTTGAAGACATCTGTGTTGTTGTCAGTCATGGTAAATGCTGCACCTGATGTGAAAACTGCCCAAAAATAGGAGAAACGGAGCGGGAACAACACGTGCTATATAGCAAAAACCATAGAAGACTATAAGGCACTTGTTATGCAGAAATTGGCACTAAGAGAAATTCTAGACAAAAATGACAAAATTGCTTGTGCAAACCTGTCTGTAGTGAAAACGGAGGCCGAAATGAGCCCGAATCATAAATCTGAGCAGACTAAGCTCTACGAGCTCGCTCAAAATATTTGTCGACCTGCAAACGCTCGCCAAACCTCATTGTAATCGAAGAAAGTGAGGAGGCGTGTATTGGAGCAGCTGGCGACTAAGCTCGGGAGGACGTACCAATTGTTGAAATTAGGGTTGCAGAGAAACACACACAACTTGGAGAAGATGAAGGAAGCTCAAGGCACACAATAGAGAGTTTGTTACTTAGTGTGCAATGGAAAGATAGATAGCCCTTGAGTGATGTGCGTATATACAATGCTCAGGGGGAAAAACCTCCTACAGAGAGAAAAAAATGCCCCGACGGTCCTAGCGTGTTCACACACATCACTACCACATGTATATGGTAACATAAAGTTGTCTCTAATGGTAGTTGCATTCACTTTCTTGAGATTGACACACACCCTTAATTTTCCATTTTTCTTGGGTACTACCACAATTGGAGACACCCAATCTGTGTGTTCAATTTCATAAATGAATTCGGCTTCCTTTCGCTTTTCTATCTCTTTTTTAATCTTTCTTGAAAATGTCTCATTATAAGTGTATGGCCTTTGTCTCTTGGTTTCACATCATCTCTCATAGGTATGGCATGTTGCCAAGATTTCTGGATCAATACCCTTGAGATCCTTTTAAGACCAAGCAAAGATATCTCGGTATTATTTTACTAAGCTTAAAAAAATATCTTATTCTTTGTCATCAGGTCATTTGTGATGTAGGCAGGTCTAGGCTCTTCTCCTAGTTTGGCCAGATCTATATTTTTTGCGTTTTCAGGTCCTTCGTAGGACTTACCCTGTTTTTGTAGTTCCTTGACAGGTTATTCGACTATGATTTTTTGGTCTTGGAGAGTATATTTCTTGTAATGGGATGGAACACTCATTACATCGTTACCTTCCTCCTCAGTGGTTTCCATTTCAGTTGTATATATCTCCTTTAGAGATTTTTTCAACTCTTGATATTTCTTTCTTCGTTCAATTGGTGTCATGGTCGAATCCCTATCCTGGTACTATTAGGTTTTTCTTGAGTTTCCTTTCTCATTTTTCTTGATGTTTTTGATATTTCTTGCTTTTCATTTAAAGGAAATCTACCAGTGATTTTTTCCTTGACGCAATCATGTGCGTCTATTTGCATCAAAAACTGTGTTCTGCTAAATATTGATGGCATAGGTCTAGCTTTCAAATTTCTCATGTCTCTTTTTCTTCTATACCATTTCTGTCTTCTAGGTTTCTGGTTTGGAAAGTCAAAAAACTTTTCCTCCCTTCCTTTCATGAGTAGTTTAGCCCTCACATGTTCTTTTTCTAACCCCAAATCATCTGAGGTAGCTGAATGTTCTTCTAACTCATCTGTTGCATCATATTAGAGGTCTAAAAAGACTTGTTGAGCCTTCATCAAGTCCTTGGATTCTTGAATTTTTTCTTCAATGTGAAGGGTTGAGATCATTTGTATGGGAATTATGTCATAGCCATCCTCATTAAAAAATTAAGTAGGTATAGACGTATTTACACATACATCCATTGTTGCTAAGATTTGAGTCCACTCAAATGGCTCAAACAAATGCACTGGAAAGGGTTCAGGTACATAGTCTTCATCTATGTAGTCCCTTTCTAAGATACATTCTTCTCGTTGTAAGCTCTTGTTTTCTGAGACTCCGCACATCCAAATAGGTGTGTCTTTGTTCAACCATGATGGAAGCTTCATTTCAGCCCGAAGAGACTGATTCAAATTCTTGTATGGGTGTTTTCATGACATCTCGATAAGTGTGATCTTTTAGATTAACCCTTGTTATTGATCCCACTTGCTTCAAGTGCAGACAATTGTTTCCCCAATCGTGGATGAGTTATACTTGTTGCATGAAAGGTCTTCCCAAGATGATTTCATAATTGAGTTTCTTTCCAAAGTCCACTATTGCGGAAATGTGTTGATAATCAATTCCACAAGAATTAACTATCACTTTTTCAAGAAGTCCTAAGGGTCTTTTGATGTGTCCATTAGCCAATTGCAGTTTCATTCGAGTTTCTCTAATGGCTGGTTGTCCCCAGGATTCCCATACTGCTTTCGTGGCTATGGCTATGCCTGCCCCACTATCCAGTATTGCCATGGTTTCGATATCATTATATCTCACTGAAAGGGTTGTGTTTCCTTCTTTGCCTTCGTAGTATTCTCCGATTTTGTTCATTGGAACATATCAAATCTCTTTGTTATCCAATTCATGTTTCAATTTTCCCAAAATTTTTGCGATTATCCATTTTATCCCCACCTTCTCTAGAGTTTCCTGTAGATCATTCCATAAATATGGTCTGATTTTTAACAGTTCTCCTAAAGTAAGAGTGCATTGAATGGGTGTAGACATGATTGAATGGATGTTTTCTACCTTTAGGGTGTGTTCCACTCTCTTTATCTGAGTGGTTTTACACACTCTAGATTCATCTTTGTTATCTCCTAAGTAAGAGGGTAATGTTTTCAAAGTCAATGGTTTAGACATTCCTGAAGCTTCAGGACTGCAATCCCCATACAATGATTATACATCCATGTCCATATCAAGAGGTAGATTGTCTAACCAAACTTCCTCTATAGGAGCTGACTTCAGAGTTAGGCTCCCATCATTAATCTCTCTCACTTTTTCCCATAAGTGCCTTGGCCAGTCTTCTTCTATAAATGGAATTCCGTCTAAGGCATCTTCGCTATCCGGCACTATAAGTTCTGGCTCTTTTGTTTCCAAGTGAGATTCTACCACCACTTAAGATTTTTCTTTACTGGTTCCTAGCACAAGCTCTTCAGGTTTTGCCATGCTCTCGAGATTGGGTTTTTGTTTTTTCAGCATCTCTTGAGTAATTCTTACTAAATTTTGATAAGCTTCAAGCTTAGATACTTCCATGTCTGGAGAAGGATAGTTTTTCCATTTGTTTTCCATGTTTTGGCCTGCTTTAAGTCCTACTTGGTAAGATTCCAAGGCTGCTTTAATTCGCTCAAAAATTTTGTCTACCAAAATTGATCCTCCGGATTTCACGGTGGTTTCCTTGATTTCGCTTCCAGTTTCTTTCACTTTTTCCTGGAATAATTTCTTTGCTTTCTCCTCAATTTTTGCCCTTTGTTTTTGTTTTCTCATCTCATACCTTTTGTTTTGCTTTTCTTGGTCTTTGAGAGGAGATTTTTGTATTCTCCGAATCATCAGAGGAGTTATGTTTCTTTTTCTTAGCCTAGGCTCTGGTGATTACCTTGATCGGAACAATTGGTTCACTCTCAGATGAGCTATTAGGTATCACTTGGACTACGTTCACTACTGTTCTACCCTTGTTTAAAGGATTTTTTGGACATCTTCAGGGAAGTGTCCTCCCTTTTTGCAACATTGTGTGCAATAAGCTTCAACTAGCTTAAGGTTCTTGTCAGACTCTGGGGATTCATTTTTCCAATGATCATTTGCACCACAGTTATGACAGTTTCCAGTTCTTAACTTAATCATGGGTCTTACCATCGAAGGTATAACACCTTGATTAGCTACTAGTACATCGGTGCAAGTTTTGGTGTAGTATAAGTCACAGGTTCTTTCATTGGTGGTGGATGTGGACTATACCAATCTCCTTCTACCATTATTGTAGATGGACTAGGCTTAGCATAGGGTGTAACATGCACTAGTGCTTGTTCATCTATGACTCCTTCTGAATGCATGTAATTTACAAGCACTACATTGTGTCCAGGATGTGGAGGTTGTTGACCCAACATGGGTTGAGGTCTTTCCATAACCATCGGTGTCTTTGAGCTGGGGTCATATTAGGCTGATCTTTGTACAAGGGTTGTCCTTGTGGCCTCATAGGCACGTATTGAACATTCCCATCATCATTTGGTTCGGTAATAGCACTCATTGGTCTCATGGTTGGTCTATTTTAACTCGATTGCACACCATTTTTGTGGCCTAATTGGTTGTCCCTATTGAGGTATCCCTTGCCCTGGTCCCCTCATAGGTGATTTTTGCATGTTATTCATCATGTCATTCATCCTTTTGAGCATGTCTTCTATGGCTGTAAAAGGTGTTGCAACAGCCGTTCCCACTTGTGCTAGTTTGGTGGATACTGCTTTCTCGCTTTGCTTATCCTTAGGGACATATTCTTCTTAAAAAATGTCACAATTATCTCCTAAGTCAATAGCATCTGACACATACTCTTCTAGGTTTATATGCTTCTTGCTATACAATATAGCATGAAGTTCCTTGTTTAGTAGTCCCTCTAGAAACAATGATACTAATATTTCCTTTGCAGGTATCTCTAACTCGAGCATCTGGCAATGTATTGCTCCATTCTAGTTGCACAATCTCTAACAGACTCACCTTGTTTCTGTTTGAAGCTATAGATTTGAGCTACCGTATTGTGTTTGATCCCCATTTTGAAACAAGCAGCTACAAATCCTTGAGCTAATGTATTTAAGTCCATGATTGACCTTGGTGGAATGTTTTGGAACCATGTCAATGCTTTTCCCCAAACCCCTCGAACTGAATATAGAAATCAAATATGCGTTCTGCTCTTAGCACTTGTTTAAAGCTTTCTAAGTGGTCATATGGATCCCCAGATCCACTGTATTTCTTGATCCATTTTTGAAAATCAGCTGGTCTGACACGTTTATTTGGTTCAACTCCCAGTCTCCTAGCATGAGTTGGTCCTATTCCGAGTCCTTCACACAAGTCTGTTGGAAATAGTAACTCATGTAGTCCTAGACTGGATTTAGTGTCACCCCGTTTTCTTCGTGATGAGGTGGTTCCTGGTTTTTTAACATTACTCTCAAAAGATCTCTCGTGGAGTCTATCTCTTGGAATAGTTTCTAGTGCTTGGCCTAATATCCAATCCCTTATGGAGTACCCTTGGTATTTGGTTTGTTCCACCTTCATCCTCACAAAGTTATTGTTATAAAAATCCCTAAAGAGGTAGGTTGGTAGATAAAATGAACCCTTGTCTTTGATTTTGAAGATATAGATGATCTTCATGGGCGTTAATTGTCCTGATTTGGCATGAGAAGTATATAGAGGATCAGATCTGTTAAGCAGCTTATCTTAAGCTCCCTAGCCATGTTTTATCAAGTTTAAATAATTCCTCTTCAAATGGTCAACAATTTTGTGTCTGCAAAACTGACTTTGCAAATTTGGCCATAATTTTCACTTCAATGATCCAAATCTTACAAAATTTGGTTTGTGGGCCTAACATAACAAGCTAAAATTGGTGGTATGTTGGTTTGGTAAAAAAAAGTTAAAAAATGGGACAAAAGTAAATAATCACAATTATTTACTTATGGTAAATTTTTGCATCTTTTTGGTCATCTGAGCATGTACACTTGTTTAACACATCAATATAAGCCTATAAGTTAAGTCTCACTAAGTTTGAACAAAAGTTTCCCAATTTAGACTCAAGTTCTCGAAAGTCGGTAGAGAATTCAGTTTCTACCAAGTTTTTGGTCAGTCTGGTGATCCAAATTGTAAGGGTCTTTACAAAAGATGTTTGTACACATGCTTAGAGTCTCTGGTATCAACCTTGGTCAACTTTGAGCTAAAAGTAAATAATCGTGATTATTTACTTTAGGCCTAAAATGAGCAGTTTTTTTAACTTTTTCACTGGACAGTCTTTTCATGAGCTATTTTAAGCCTCTCAGTCAAGTCAAAACTTAATTTTGGCCTAAAATATCAAGAAAAAGTAAATAATCTGAGTTTTTGCAAACTCTTGAACCTCAATGCATCCTTAAGCTTACCCATTGGTTCATACAACTTTTAAAGCATGCTCTCCAGTCAGATTCAGTGGTTGACAGCCTTTTGGTGCTACTTAGCCGTAGACATGAAATTCTACAACTTCACATAAACACTCACAATTGATTCTTTTGGAAAGAGCAATGTTCTGAAATCCACCTCGGATTCTACTTACCCTACTCCTAGGTTCTACTGCAATGGGGTTGTGGAAAGTGCCCGGGGCGGTCACTTATCAAAGCTTCCTATATCACGTGTGTTCAAGAGGTTATTAATAAAACCTCAATATACATACTATATTTACACTACGTGCCTATTTAAAAAACCCCCACCCCCCTCTGTATGTATACATTTTGATAAATTTTGATCTTTTAATAATCCTCTCCGGTTAGATCACGTGATAGCATACACATTCTAAAAAGTGACCGCCCCAGGGGAAAGTGTCCACAAACACTCGTTTCTTGTTTTTTATGGTTTTCTGAGCCTTGATCTCAAGACTTGTCTCGTCCATCAATCATTCTCAAAATCCTACTCTAATCCTACAATTCTACAATCCTAAAGGTACTTAGTAAGTACAACCTACTTCCAAGCTACCTTTACACAACAAAAGACGACAATCTTAAGCTATGCGGTTTAAAAAAAAGTTTTGACTCTAGGTGATCCTAGAGGAATTTAAAGGATAACTTCACAAGACACTCGTGTTTTTCCCTAGTTTAGGTCTCTCCAATCCCCGGCAACGGCGCCAAATGTGGGACGGGTGTCTAACCTCACTCCTATCTTATTGCAGACATAGCGAGAACCACGAATATAATTGTCAATCCATGAGATGAAGCTGGCTCAACTAGTGCATAGAGGATACAAGAGGTTGTCATCTCTTGGAAAACAACAAACAACTCGCATCTAACTCAAGCTACACTCAAATGACTGAAATCACCAAAAGCTAATCGCCTATCGGCAAACAAATCACATCCGTTATAGCATTAAACATCATCCAAACGTTACAAAACTCCTAAGACATGTTTATAAGACCTAAGCATACATTCTTATGGTCTCAAATCTCACTTTAGGTCAAGTGCGAAATCGCGATTATTAACAATAGTGAGTTTTTGACCTAGTCATTTTTGACCCAGAATGCATCTAAATGCTTAGCAATGATGCCCCAATACCCCTCCTATACTTAGTTTATGATTTTTAAGCTCAAATCCCTACTTATGATGAAATTAGGCCCTGGATCGGTGACACCAAAAGCTACGGATTACCATGTAATGCTTACGTCAATGGGTAGAGCTCTTACCTGCGGTTGCAATGCAACAGACGTGACTGTAATGTGACAACTGGGAAGGGAGTAGGAAGCAGAATAAGGAGAGAAGTGAGCGCCGTTAGCTCACGCTGTGTTTCTATTATCCAAAACTTATGAAAAACTTACAAAAATTAGCTTTTACACCTTAGCCAAGGTTTTTGTGGTCAAAACTAATAATCTGGGAGCTCTAACTAAAGACATGTTGATACAATCTGGAAGCTTGTAACCCCGGCTCATCAATTACTATGTTTATCTAGAAATTAGGAGTTACAATATTCCCGATTCATCAAAATAATAAGTGTTTTTACAATAAAAGCTCCAAATGGTATCCGAGTTAGCTTGCTGTTAACAGGAAAAAAGAAAGCTTCTTCAACAACAACAGCAATAGGGACAACCTGATAGATCAATGTAATCAAATTGATAGAGTTTGAAGAGGAGCATACAATAGATCCAATATTCAAATTCAAACTTGGAGGTAATCAAGTGGAGGCCAGTGTAATCCTAGATTCTAGAGCTCAAGGAAATCTTATTTCCTACAGCCTATAGAAACAACTTGCACTTGAGGACAAACTAAAGCTAACACAACAAGCCCTTCAAAGCTATTTAGAGCATTCAATCAAGGCAATGGAATGGACAGAATAATGGTGCATATTAAACAATGTGTCTATCCGCATATATTTTATGTGGTAGAAGATAAGCCAACACAACACCCTTTATTGCTCGTTCAACCATGGGAGAGACAATACAATGTAAAGATTGATTGGAACTTTGATAAAATCCACATTCAACAAACTAAGGACAACCAAGTGGTTCCATTTTCTTCACACAGAGACGACAAACCATCGGTAGTAGAGTTAAGAGATAAGGGCAACCAACCCTTCCTTACAATAGTTCACCAATGGATACCAAAGAGAACATCAATCGAAAGCACTTTTGTGTTGGTTCCATCCAGGGGAGTTAAGGCCAACAATGGGAAAATGTCAGTGAATATGTCGGGGAAAAACAAAAAGACAAGGAAATTATCACAACCCACAACAGAACCTAAGCAGGTCAAGATGAAGTCACAAAATTTTGGCAGAACATGCTCAGGGATACCTCTCAACCGAAATATGGTAAACATAGGGAAATTACAACTCCACAGCATATCACAAAAGTGTGGGTACCAAAGAAGTTACTTACAGCCCGGAACAACTTTGGATTCCAAAGCAACAAAACAGGGAACTCTCTTCAATACAAACACCAAAGATCCAACCAAAACCACAACTGTATCAACTAGAACACAACGTTAAGCGGATTTGTGTTCCCAATACATTATGGCAAACTCCAAAAAATCCAACTCATATTTGGGTACTTAAACAAAGGCCAACACTAATGGCATATGCAGCTCCTGGAGTCAAACACATGCCACAATATGAACTAGGAAGTCAAGAGCATCCACTCTCAATTAAACAAAGAGAGGCACCTTTAGAATGCTTATTATTTCACCGCTCTATAAAAGATTATGTCAAAACATGAAACCTCAACATTGAATGCCAATAAGCATCTTGCTTATACCCTCTTCTGACACAACATTAACTTTTCCATGCATCGACAAGTATGCATATAAGGACACATTACATGACCTACATTATCACAAAATTGTAAAATATGCACAACACATACCCTAGGGCGATACACCGTTGTCCGGGAGGACTCCAACTAGGAGAGGGGGAGGCATTCCAACAGACTTAAAAAGTACTAAAAGGGCACTGTTTTTTATGTTTGTGAGTCTTGATGCATTTGATTGCGGAATTTTTTAGTGAAACCAAGCATATATGCCCTTATTTAGCATGGTTCTACAGAGATATGATGACAAAACAACAAAGATGAGCCTCTAGGTGTGTGTATGCATGTAAAGATAGTAGTTTTTATGCAAAAAATGAGAAAAATAGAGCAATCAAACCAAAAATATTACAAATGAGTGTACGTAGTAGCTTATTGTGTTATTTTTCATTTATTTGGATTTATTGGTACTTTTTGGGAATAATTTAGTTATCTTTTGTTATTTTTGTTAATTTGTTGGAGAACATAAAGAAAAATAGAAAAAGAAGGTGAGATGGTGAGGTAATGACAAAAACAAAAATACAAGAGTGATCAGCAAATCAAGTGCAACATATGGTGAAGTTGGGGTACAATTATGAGAATGTTGTGAAAAGCCCAATCCGACCAATTTTTGGATGAAATGACAAATTTTCTCGAAATGGGGCAAATAGAGTCCAAACAAAGAAATTTATGAGGTACATTTTGCGACGAAATAGGAGCACATGTCAAATTTTGTGGCAAGTGGTTCGGGGACCCCCAATATAAGATATTTTGGACCCACTTATTACCTCATTTGCACTATTCACAGTTACATGAGAGCTTGAGAGACCTAGAGTGTGCAGATCTTCTGTGGCTTTATATGACGCAAATGAGACACCGGTCGATGCTAGACATGAAGCTTGGGTGAACGAGCTCAAGAGAAATCATCGTGGAAAGTCATCTCCAAATGCGAAAATCCATTTTAGAGTCTGAAATACCAAACAGAAAGTTTCTAAGCTAATGTAATGAATTTTAAGCACACATCTTCCCAATGCATCAAAACCAAAATTTTGCATCCAAGACATCATACGCGTATGATGTCTGGCTGTCATTTTTACACATGCAAGTGATCATTTTTTCACACCAGCCATTTCATTATGCTCAGTACAACTCACATATCAAGTCTCATGCAATTTGGACCATATGAATCCATCAATTAGCCAAAAACCATATGGTTAGAGTCCTCAAGAAAAATAATGCCTTATCCACAGAAACAATACTCTAAACTCAAAGAAATTTGACACAAGGCATGTACTTAGCATATACATCATACCCCAATGCTCAAATATCCATTTTACAAGATTAGACATCATACACGTATGATGTCTAGACCTGTCTCATAGAGAGTTCGTCAACATTTTGGGTATCCAGATTTCAATATCATGGCATATATAGCCTCTACACCAAGTTTGGGCACCATTGGCATGTTTGGATCATTATTCAGGTCTTCATTTTGCAAATCAAAGAGTCGAAAACAACTTCTATGATCTTGGCACTTGAATCCTTATCCACATTCATTTATGAATACATATGAGCAATGCACACATCATGAGCAAGCTGCACACCAAGTTTAAGCCAAAAACACCAACATAGACACCATACGCGTATGATGTCTAAACCCTTCAATTTGACATGCTGCAATATTGTTTAAGTCACCAGCACTTTTATCACATCCTCATGTGCTTATCAACCAATTCTCATCATGTTTGGACATCATTTGACCTAATTATGCACCCAATTTACCATTTCAGAGTCCAGAAAGAGATTATAAGCCAAATTCTTGCTCAATATCGGTTCTTCATCGAGGAGTTCAGGGAGCTATGGAAGGGCATCTCATTTGTCGATGTTTCACTTCCATAGGAGAGGAGACAAGCCATTGTGAGGGGTATCCTTATGTGGATTATGCACAACTATCTTAGCTTTGGAGATATTTTGGTATAATTTTCTCGCTCTTCATTATTTGAAGTTTCAAGCTAAATTTCTCTAATGATATGAGTGCAAGGTTTTCAACATGTGGCCGCAATGCATGTCTTACTTATGGACCTTTATTGATGACGGAGCAGCCATATGCCTTGCACAAGGTAATCTATCCAAACAACCATTGTTTTCTTCCCCAAGTCATAGAAGATAGAATGATCCAACAAATGGGAATACATTGCTAAAGTTCACAATGGAAGATTGGGCAAGAGTTATTGCACAATGGCAGATTGGGAAAGCCTTTCGGAAAAGCACTATAGCAGTGATACAACCCCCGTCTATTCCACCAAAAGGAATGTCAAGGTACTCCATAATTTCAAGGCTTCCAAATTGGAAGGACTTAAAAATCAAAAACCTCTTGGATCCCATACACATATTCATGAATGTTTTTCACACCCTTTGGAACCACAATATGTGCAAAAGGGACTCATTGGGGGTGAGGGGGCATTTGTGGGCTTTGAAACTTCTCCTCACATCTGCCACTCCACATCGAGCTCCCAATGGAAAGATTGTGCTTTCTAAAGCCCCATGGATTCTAATCAAAGATAAGCTTGATTGAGTGAACAGTTCTACTGCCTTTTTTCACACATTAACATGATACATGAGATCACTAAAGGGATCTTTCACAAAGGCAGAGAAAGGTAGAAGCATTCAATTGTATGGGTTGAAGTCTCATTTTTGGCACAAGATGTTACAGGTAATTCTTCAATTTTTATTATGTCCCTCATTTAGTTGAGATATTGAATTTTGTGTATGACTAAAAAAATATATTGTCTTAATATTTTGACATTGTAGTTTATGTTTCCCGTGAGTATGTGCACATGTGGGGACAAGAAAGTGAAGGAAGCTATTTTCAAATTCGACAAGTTAATAAGGTACATCATATCTCTATTCCACTAAACTTTTCTATACACACTAAATACTCAACCTTTGCTTACTGTACTCTTGTGTGTTATTTTGTAGATTTCTAAGCACCAAAGAAATTGAAATAGACGCCACTTGCCATGGAAATAGTGTGTGCCATCGAGGATGCATTTCCTCAATCTGCTCTTATTAGTCAAGTTCATCTCTTCATTCATGTGGTTGAGGAGATAGATATATGTGGAGTAGTGCATGCACAATGGATGTTCTTTTTAGAGAGGTTTTTAGAAACTCTCAAAGATTTTGTTATCTACGGGCCCAGATAGAGGCATGCATGGCCAAAGGATAGACTGTGCAAGAGGAATTTGTACAGATTTTAGTGTATTTGGCTTCTACTGATCCATTTATGCGTCACATGTGGTTAGATGACGAGGATACAAGGATGAATTTACACTTTCCAAGTAAAAAGGGAAAATTTATTAGCACGCATATGAATCTACGTTGAGTGATCATTAAGATTCGCATCCTCAATGCAAAGGTTATGACCAAGTAGGTGGATTTGTGGAAAACGGCAAAGGCAATGCATTTGCAAGAGAGGGAAGCATGGAAGCAAGCTCATGGATGTAGGAGAGAACCCTCGGTTCCATGATACCTTGCATGTTTTCTAGATCTCATTAGTCCCAAGTGGATCCATGAGAGAATGATCAAAGCAAAGGCATGCGAAAAGGACATCACTGACAAACGATGAAAGTATGCACAAGGTTGTATGCCAAAGGTAGAGTACTCATACACCTAAACCATATTGAAAAGTGTCTACTTGATTTTATCTTTGTAATTGATTGTATACTTTTTTCTATTCTATAGTGTACTCTATGTGGTCAAAGGGTTGAGACTTTTATACACGCCACATTGACGAGCATCGAACCACCATGGATTTTGGCAGCATGGGCAACTTTGACACACATAGTGATGATGCCACATATTGTGGGCCTATTGAAAGGATACAAAAGGTCAATTTGATAACCTTTCATACCTTTGTCTTTGAGTGCAAGTGGTTTGTGAATTTGTCTAGATGGCATGCTATAGTGTACTCTATGAGAGTTTTGTACATGCCACATTGATGAGCGTCTAACCACCATGGATTTTAGCAGCATGGGCAACTTTGACACAGATAGTGATGATGCCACATATTGTGGGCCTATTGAAAGGATACAAAAGGTCAATTGTATAACCTTTCATACCTTCATCTTTGAGTGCAAGTGGTTTGTGAATGTGTCTAGATGGCATGGTAATGAGATCTACATGGTGGACTCTAATGTGCATCACATAGGGAGGGAGGTATGACAACTTAGTTTTGCCCCGCAATTATGAGTAGGTGAGTGTTTACCAAATTTACCTTTATTATTTTGTATCATAATAATAATGTGATTCACTTTGAACTTCTATTCTACATGTCATCTATATCCCATCAATCCACCAACCGAAACTTTGGTTTGTAGTTCTAGTAGCACCTTGAAGAAGAATAATTTTTCCCATTAATGAAATGGAGATCGAGGTGAGAGAAATCAATGAACCAAGTCCCACTACCAGTCTTAATGAGGAGGATGATTGTCATGAGACGATGATAATAAGATGGAAATGATGAATTCAAAGATGATGAAGCCAACACATCTACAAATGATGATTCAAGCATAATTTTGGTCTTCCAAAGGTCCGCTCATGGAATTGGGGCTATTCTAGTGCGATTTGACAACTACAAATGATTTTATTTATAAAAACCAAGAAACTACATTTTGGATTTTTTATTGCGCAAAAACTCTTGAAAATTTTGAGTTCTCCATAATAACATTGAAACCAAGGTTTTAAGCGCTAAAATTATGTATGTACCACGTACTTTGATACATTTAATTGATCTAGGTGGAAAGTTTGATATTATTGAAGGTTTTGAATACTTATGTCTCAAGAATGAAAATATCAAAGTTTTTTCTTATGCAATTTTGAATATTCAAAATGATCCAGTAACTAGTAACTAGTAACTGTTGCATACCAAAGCCCTTCTACTTGCCACCATGAGTCCTCAATGGAAATGGTAAGCAATGTATCATTTTCTAAAACTCACAAATACATCAAAGACATAATTTTCTTTATATACAAAGATATGCTTGAAATGGCCTCATCAAACACATAGAAGTTTTCATTCTTTTATATACTCTAAAGTGATTTTTTTTCCACATGAAACTTTAAGCACAATTGTGAAAAGGTCACATGAAATTTTCTACAAGGTCGCTTCATTTTTTCTTGAGCTTATAAGGTCGCTTCCTCAAAGCATCAATCGCAATCTTACAAGGGTCAACTTGAAGAGTATAGTTTTTGATCATGGTAGATTCTAAAATGCATGGTTATATTTTTAAAAGACCCTCTAACTAACATATTTAAGCATATCAAGAGGGTCTTTTTAAATACGCCATCTAATGCAAGTAGCATTTAATTTGAATTTGTAAAAAAGGGACACTTAAATGTTTTATTTTGGTACCAAACTAGTGTTAATACTTTCAGAGTAATTTATATATATCAAATACTAAATTTGGTGACAAAAGCTCCATCGCTTGTTAGCTCTCTCTTTCAAGAAATAGAAGCCCAAGTCTCTTCGATGTGTCCTTTTAGTGAGCACTATGTAACTGTTTATTCTCCTATCTCTAGAATGAAAATTTACACCCACAAGTGTGTATGATGAGTGCAATGTATCCACCTTGGAGAAGGATATGTTTTTCCAAATGAGAGCGATATGAGTTGTGCTATGCACAAAGGATGAACCTCCAAAGTGGTTGTGTGTGTGTGTGTGTGTGTGTGTGTGTGTGTGTGTGTGTGTGAGAGAGAGAGAGAGAGAGAGAGAGAGAGAGAGAGATTAGATAGATTTTATTATCGTCCTCGGGGGTCAAATATGACCTATGGGACCAAAGTTACATGTGATGATGATGACTCTTGATGCTCCAAAATTGTGGTGATGTGTGTGTGTGTGTGTGTGTGTGTGTGTGTGTGAGAGAGAGAGAGAGAGAGAGAGAGAGAGAGAGTGAAGAGGATATGTAACACACCCGTAATTATAAGGCTTAAAAGATAAGAAGAATTGTTCTTTCAAATTTTGAAGAGGATAAATGAAGCATTGGCATCGGGACGGTAGTTTAAATGGAGCTCTTGAAAGTGATGCATATAGAAAGCTTCTTTGAATAGTGAAAAGTGTCATTTTTATAAAGGCTCAGAGAAAGATAAGTTGTATTGTTGGATAGAATGTTCATTTCAAGGGCCCTTAAAGAACTCTTGTGGGACACAATTGGTTAATCCATAGCATCATCATCATAGTGTCTCTCTCTTTTGTTTTTTTGACTCGGGTAGGGCACGTCCGGTCGCTCCCCTCATACACCAAAAAAGTATACAAGAAGAACGACCAGGACTATGCACCCAGAAACCGAAGGCAAACACTTTTGTCACTACTCTGTCTCTCTCTCTCTCTCTCTCTCTCTCTCTCTCCTAATCAATGCCCATAAAAAACCATTTTTTGAATAGTGAGAACAATGACACAATAAAATTCTGCTCGATTTTAAAGGAAAATTTTGAAAAGTTTCAACCTCGATATTTCTAACCAAAGGGAATTTTGGAGCAAGCAATAGCTTGCTAGATTTGTAAAGAAGCTAGATTTGGGCATTTGGAACATATGAGTTGCGATCATGACAAAGAAGCTACAAAACTAGAACTTAGCCATCATTTTGAAACTCTAGCCAATAAAATAACACTACAATAGAGGAGCCTATTTAAGGACAATGAAAGGTTTCAGCCCAGATCTCTCTAACCAAAGGGAATTTTGGAGCAAGCCAGGGCTTGCCAAAACCATTTTTTGTATCCAAAGAAAATAGGGGCACAGTTAAAACTCTTCTAGTTTTTATATCAAAATCCAAAGCATTTCTCGGTATTACACTAAAACTTGCTAAATTTACACTAAAGCATACGCCGAAATTTAAGCTAAAACTTGTTAAATTTTGCTAGTTTTCTTGAAGGCAAGCTCGGAATCTAGCTAGATTTTCAATTTTTGCTGCTTAAACCTATATTGAACCTTGATTTTGGGTGAATACTCGAGCAAGCAATAGCTCACTAGATTTGTGATCTCTTTGAACGCATTTAGAAGATACATGCTACGATCCTCAACACTAAGTAACACCCATATTTAAGAGGGGGATGCAATGGGATCAAAGGCAGAGAGGTCCACACACGAAGGCAGGGAAGATCACAGCCACAAATAGTAAATCAAGAACTAAACCTGGACATCCTGGGCATTGCATATTAATTTACAATATAAGGTTGTAAAACGGGTTGTGGGTACACAATGCATGCGTGGGTGAGGTGGCTAGCCCATTTGACCCTAAACCCGGACTGTGATGTCGCTACTTCAAACCTCCTCGCCGCGCCTCGTTATTCCCGCTGGCCAGGTTTAATGTGCCTTACTTTTTTGGCGGCGTGCCTTGTTTTTCCCATTGGCCAATTTTAGTGCGCCTCGAGATCTCGCCCCCCAGCCCCAACCGTCGATCCCATTACCCCCCTCCGCATTAAATATGGGTGTCACTTAGTGCCAAGGGGATACGATCGTGCCAAAGCTTGATGCACGAAGACATGATGTGATTTGTAAAAGGGGACAAACATGAGTCAAAATAGACATAGATGCTACATGGCTACCACACGAGGGCTTGAATATGACACTCGATGACCAAGGTGTCCTTTATTTTGAATTGTACAATCATTTTCCCTCCAACTGCTTGTTGCCCAACGGATGGCTAAGACTCGTTACACATCGAAAGTTGCTTGCCTAACCCCATTTGAAATGGCCTAAGGGTGCTTATACACACAAAGATTTAATGTTGGGTTAGCTCACAACTTGCTTTCTGTCAATGGACATGTAGTCTCATTTGCCCATGTGCTTGCTCACTCCATCACTAGCAAGTCCATTCCTTTACTGCTTGTTGTCATCTAGGGTGAGCACGGATGCTTGTTGCCCAATCTTGGGCAACCAAAATCTATGAATGAGCCTAAACATTTCTACATTGGTCCCTCTATTTGGGAATCTCCGATACCGCCCCACCCTAAGGGTCACTTATTGAAACCTTGGATGAGCTAGAAATTTGCAACCCCCTTCCAAAGAGGTTATATTCTTTAGAGAGAATGGCCAACAAAATGCTAGATAGTTCAGAAGAATTGGGTGGGGTGGTAGCTAACTCATAGTGGTGGCTTCCATGGCGCATGTTGGGAAGCTTTTTGATTATGTCAGGTTTTGGGTTTCCTTGTAGAAATCCCGTTCGGCTAATGGAACTGTTGATGTGTTATACCATGTATTTGGGTTTGGGGGCTCCGTGTAAAAGCCCCTGAGATGATGTCTTTTGGTATAGTTTGATTGGGGTGTTGTGATGCCATGGCAAAGGTCTGTGCATGGTATGTATGGTTATTTTTTGTCTTTCTAATTTAGTCTAACTCACATAATGTGAGCATTGCAAAAAATAAAATAAAAATCCTTCCAATCCAATTTGTGTAGAAAGAAAAGAGGAGTTTGTTTTTTTTTTAATAGTTAAGATAAGGTCTTCAATCTGTATGGAGGTTTTGAGGTGGCAAGCTTCGTAGAAATTATACAAGAAAGCAAAGTGCTAATATGGACACTCGGGTGCAAGCAACACTCGGAGGATTGGTCTAGGACTACTTGTGCCTTGTTGTCAACAAATGGAATGCCTAGGATGGGGGCAAATCTTGGCCATTGGTAAATAAAAGATCTCAGAATGACAAGATTATGGACCTTGTGTATCAAGGATGAGAGGCCGGGTTGGTAGGGGTGGTTGCCCTGATAGCCGATGTAATTATGGTCCCTGGACGTTGTCATGGCTTAACATAAGCATGACAAGACTTGTAATTTTTTGAGCTGTTCAATATAATTCACTCACAATTGTGAGTTTTGCTAAAAAAAAACAAAAAAAGCTAAGGTCTTCAAAATCAAAATGAGAGTGGCGCTTCAGATTGAGGGGTGGCAAGTTGACGGTGCCCAATGCTGAATAATGCTAATGGATATGCTTCACAACAAAATATCTTGCAGACTTTATGAGCCCACTCTAATAAATATAGCTATTCTACTTCACCGTATTCGTGATTCAATTCACCACCTTGCCGGAGCACTGAACGACCAAAGGTACCGCCCGCACCCCACCTCCTATAAAGCACCCAGCATGCACCCACAATCATCAACCTCCACACTGCTTTGATCAAAGCCACTAGAGCTTGCACGTTCTTCTCACACCCCCCCCCTCTCTCCCTCTCTCTCTCTCTCTCTCTCTCTCCATGGCTGAAAGCAGAGGCTTCTCTCACCACCACCATAGGTCAGATGACGATACACAGCCTGAGTATGGCTATGGTGTGAAGAACGATGACTCTTACGATGAGACCAAAGCTTCCTCTGGCTATGGCTCTGGGTACAACAAGCCCGAGAACACAACCTCAAATTATGGCGGCTACGGCCAGAAGAAGAGCAGTCATGAATACAATGATGAGATGCCCTCTTCGGGCTATGGCTATGGCGAGAAGGATAACAAACAAAAGCATGGCTATGATGACGAGAAGCCTACTGCAGGCTATGGCTACGGTGCAGAAGAAAAAGCTTCCGGATATGAGTATGCCCAGGAGGAGAGGAAACCTTCCAAGTATGGCTATGGCGATGAGGAGGAGAGAGAGCCTTCGAAGTACGGCTATGGTGAGGAGGAGGAAACTTCTGCAAAAGTTGCGTATGGATATGGCTATGAGAAGAAAGAGCACGATGGAGAGAAAAAGGGGAAGGCTGGCTATGGCGGTGAGGAGAGCTACACAGGGGATGGGTATGGAGGAGGAGAAGAAGAAGAGAAGGAACGGAAAGAGGTAAAATCGTCAAAGCACAAGCAGCACTTGGGCGAGTTCGGTACTGTTGCAGCTGGTGCCTTCGCTTTGGTAAGACCACATTATAAATTATGAATTAGGTCAATGTGGTGCTTATCAATCTAAACTGAAATTAGAAGGCTAATTTCACACTTTTTAGGCTAACCACTCCTTTCTCACAAGAAATGCCATGCCCAAACCATGTAGTAACAAGAGCATAAAAAAAGGGTAATGACATTAGTAGAGGCTAAAAAAGACATACCATTGCACAAGAAAGGCCACATCATCCGAAAGAGCGTTGCACCACCAACAGTTGAATTCGATAGGGTCGGAGTTGAGCCATCAGAATGCCCCACCATAGGAAAATGCCACCAGCAAGTAAGGCCCCTCCAGTAGACCAAGAGACAAATCTACAAAATCTTGACGCTTTCAACAGGGATCCATGTACCATCTATAAGGCCATGTGCCGCCAAGGACCAACACCGTCGCACCAGGCTTGAGAGGGAGCCCACCCTGTCTCGGAAGAAGACCCTACACAAGAAGATTTAGAAATTTTCTCATGTAGGAAAACGGAGTCTTCCTCAGAGCTTTTCATACAATGCATAACATCATGAGCTTCTGCTCGAGAGGCACCGCATACCTAGCTAGGTACGATTGGGGGTAGGGGACTACCAGTCTCCCTCACCAGGCCGGTGGTCCCTTGCCCCCAATCGTACCTAGCTAGGTATGCGGCGCCTCCCTCACAGAAGCTCATGATGTTGAGTTAAGTCACAATGTGGGAAATATTGTGAGAATTTGTCCAAAACTTCTTGTGCTAGAGCCACCAATTAGGAAAGCTCGACTTGCCAGGTAAAGTCCCACCTACCGAGGAACCCAACCCCAAATAGACAACAAGAACAAATGATTGAGCTTTGAAGTGAACTAGTGCTACCACCAATCCCTCTAGGAAAAAATTGGCCAACGTTGCACCATTGTACATAGACTAGGAGGGAGTGGGCAACCGATTGCTTCCCTCCCAAAGCAGTCCCTATCCATAAGCTTGTGGCAGCCCTTGTCGCTTATTGACCTATTGGCAACATATTCCAGCCCTTGTGCGAATTGCCACCCGAATCAGATCCATGCTAGGGTACGTAGGCCTCCGTCGTAGACAAATCGCAGAGCTTTCTTTTAGATGTTTTAGATTTTATTTTATTTTCCTTTTTTTGGTAGTTTTCTTGAAGTTGGGACCTTACAAGCGGTGAATGTGTGGTGTGGCCTCTGAATAATTTATTTGAGAGAAGAGAAGATTGTGAGAGAGAGAGAGAGAGGAGGGAAGGCCATGTCAACCACCTATAAATCTATACGAGTTGAGAGGAACATAATGTTTTCATTTAGTCAACATGACCACCAAAATATGGTAGTATGTTCCTAAAATGTGCCAATTGGTAGTTTGTGTGAATAACTATTTTACTACCTTTAGATAGAGAAGGAAACTTTCTACCACATGGAAGTTTCTCAAAGATTATTGAAATGTGACATTTCATGAGATGTGTTCTTTTTGACAAAAAATAGTCACTTTTTAAATTGAAAGTCTACAGACACATGTTGATCTTATGCTCATTTTTTATATTTGAGAAATTATATCTTGGCACCTATCTTCATAGTACGAATACGTAAAAATTATACATGCATGTGTAGACAATATGGATTGAACTTTGGTATTTCACATGTGCATTGCATCCTTCTCCGTCATTTTTGTGTGTTTAGGTCGGGAGAGAGAAGAAATTAGAATTCTCTCTCTCTCTCTCTCTCTCTCTCTCTCTCTCTCTCTCTCTCACTCACTCACACACACACACACACACACACACACACGCGTATGAGATCAAAATACGGGGTTTTGCAGTATGAGAAACATGAAGTCAAAAAGGATCCAGAGCATGCGGGCAGACACAAATTGGAGGAGGAATTTGCAGCAGTTGCAACTGTGGCATTTGGTGGATATGCATTTCATGAGCATCACAATAAGGAAGAAGCAGAGGACAATGTGAAGAAGCACCATGAGGGCTCTGAAAAGAAGCATCACTTTTTTGGCTAGCTTTACAGCTGATCATGCTTTTGCCACTCAAAATGTTTATCCTTTAGATTTCAATCTTTTAATATGTATCATCTTTAGTCTTCGTGTCATAAGATTAAAGCTTTGAACCACTAACTTCTTGTTTGTGTGAAGCTTCAAAATACATGACCATTTATTTTCCATATTGATATATCTTCTCTTCTTTAGGTTCTTAATTGGGAAATTCAGTTTTAAATTCTCGAGGAGAAGCTTCTAAGAAATTAAAGATAAGAAACCAAGGATCGTTGTACATAGGCACCATAACTCCCACTTATGTGGCTTTGAATGAAGATTTGATAGTCATTGCAAATGCATGCAAATAAAAATGTTAGAAGAGCCTCACTAAGCAAAGTTTTAAATGCATTTTTCTTTTTTATGAAAGTTAAAAATAGCTACGCAATTGATGATTGAAACTAACTCAGAGTTCAGCGAAATATAGCTATCACAAAGTAGCATTGTAAGCTACTTTATATTTTTCTCTTATTTTTTTTCCCCAGAATCATGTGAAGCCATGATGTCTTACATGAAGTAAAAGACAAGCTTGTGGCTCAACCCCCATAGATTCAGAAGCCACCCTTGATCGATTTAATAATCCATGACATACTACTTATCTAAGCACCAGATAAAAACAATCATAGATTTTCTATTATTTGTGTAGCTTTCCCAATTTGAGCCACAATACGTAATCAACATTATCATGACCTCTTCTAGATAATGTTGGAGTTCAATGTTCTACAAGAGATCTCCTTTAAGACAATCTTATATTAATCAAACTTTTGAACACCTCTTCTAAATGATTTTGTAGTCCAAACTCATCAGGATATTTCTTGAAGTTGTTGGAAAGAAATGTGTGTGTGTATGGGTCGGCTACCAATCCTCGATTATCTTATTGCAAACATAGCAAGAACCATGCACATAAATGTCGATTTGTGGGACATATTTGACACAATTATTTATTGCAAGGAGGATGAGGTTGTCAATCTCTTGGAAACACTCCATTCCAAACTACTCAATGCAACACTCAATTGTATGTCAAAAAACAAAAACTAGTCATCCCATTAGTAAGCAAATCATGAGAGTTTTCTAAGCTACTAAGCTCCAAATTGTACCAAAGTTATAGGATAAGTAGATATAGTCTAAACACACATCACTAGAGACTCAAATTCACTTTCTGACCACTTTAAATAAAAGTGGTTATTACCAAAGGAGGGTAAATTTGGCATAGTCTATCTCGATCCAAAATGCACCTAGAAGCTTAGCATAGATGCTGCAATACCCCTCTTATAGCTAAAATGGAGTTTTTAGGTTTAAATCTTGAGTTATGAGTTGATTAGCAAGAGAATTAGTGAGAAAACATTTATAGAATTATCACAAGACTTACGTCGTTGCATACAACTCTCACCAATGAATGCATAGAAGTAGTCGTCATTTCAAAGAGACAAGCCATGAAGGAGATGTGAGTAGGAGAGGGAGAGTACACAAAGCTCTGAGACAATGATGTATGCTTCATTATCTCCAAATACTTAAAAAGTTATACATTAGGACCCAATCACCCTCTTCAATAGGCTTTGGTCGAAGACTATGTATTTTATCAAACCTATGTTTATTCTTTATTTTTGCATCCTTCAATCGAGATTTTGCAATGTCTATGCCTTCCTGTCTTCTTTCCAATTGCTTTACGCGCAAAGCAAGTAGATTTTCTCTACTTACACCATCTTCCCAAGGTAACATGTTCCAAGTAGGAACTACATCCTCAATTGGCATGACTGGCTTATGACCATACATCAATTCGGTAGACATGTAAGCAATCACTGAGCTATGAGTTGTATGGTCAGCCCATAAAGCATATGGTACCAACCTTGGCCATTCACGCATTCTTCCTTTGCATGCCTTAGCCAAAGCTCTGACAATAGGAGGATGTCCTCTTTCACTTTTCCCATTTCCCTTTGGATTATAAGCACAAGTCAGGGCTAGTTTAATACCAATTCTTGTTAATAAATCCCTTGCTTCATCTGCATCTAACTCACCTCTATCAGAAACTATCTTTCCCACACAGCCATAGCGGCAAATTATATCTTCAAGCAAAAATTTATAAATAGCTTCTGTAGTTTTTGTCCTCAATGCATGTCCTTCCACTTGCTTTGTCAAGTCTTCTCGTGCAAGTACCAAGTATCTCATTTGCCAAAGTCCTAAAGGCATTGTGCCTAGATCAACAACCCATTTATAGTGCATGGCTAATGGGTATGTAGGATGCAATCCATCACGATGGAATACATTGGAATACATTTGGCATGTGACACAAGACTCCACAAAATCTACTACATCCTTATACATGCCTTTCCACCAATATCTTTTCTTCACTTTGAAAAAAGTAGCCCATACACCTTGATGTCCAACATATAGGCTTTCATGAAGCTCTTTGATAATGTTGGGCTGAGTAGGCTTATCATATACTACTCGTAATGGAGTCCCATCACTTCTTTTAGGATGTTTCCATAAGTAGCCATCCCTCAAGAAGAATCCACATTCTTTCTTTCTAATCCTTTTGAATTTTGATTCAGTCCAATCATCTTGCTTTTGTAAAGGACTCAGGTAGCGACTATGAGCAACCATTCATCCTCATAGAACTCCTCTGAAAAGGACTCAAGTGAAGATACAATGCATATATCATCACACTTTGCATGAGAAATTGTGTAGAATTTTGTGCCCACATCTTCTTCCCCATCAATCATATCATCCTCATCTTCATACCTTGCCCTTGAAAGCATATCTGCCATTATCTGCCATTACATTATCTTTTCCTGCAATGTGATTCAATTCTCGCTTCAAGGACTTTATATAAGCAATCTACCTAAGAATAGCAATATCAAGAGTAGAGTAGCTTGCAATCATCCCTAGAAGTGGTAAGCAATCAGTCTCCACAACTACAGATGCTCAATGAAGTAATCTTTGTCACACTTTAATGCTTTAATCACCCCTAATAACTCCCTTTTTACCTGTGGATATGCTCTTTGGCGAGAGCTTAGAACCTTGGCCCCAAACCTCACCGCATACCTGTGTTTCTCTTCATCGTCGTGTCCTATTGCCCATCCAATTTGCGTTGGACTAGTGTCCACTGTCACAATCACCGGTCTTTCACACTCATAGTCAATCTTCCTCAAAGTTAATGAAGACAACAACAATTGCTACAACTTTCTCATAGCTTTTACATGTACATCATTCCATTTTGAAACCTTTGGTTCTTCCTTAGCAATTGCTAAAGAGGATTTGCGACATGTGCATAATGTGGAATCCATATGAGATAGAAGACACATGCACCTAGAAACCTTCTCACCTCCATGATATTTACGCATAATTCCTTCATCCTCTTTATTGCATCCACTTTAGTTGGACAATGTCGGTGGACATGAGGATTACAAAAATGTCCCACTATCAATATTTCTTCAACCCCAAACACTGACTTTTGCCAGATATGTAAGGCTCACTTCTTCCAGCCTTGTTGAAATTCTATCACAATCATTGATGTGGTTTGCCACATATTTACGACACCCCCTCAAATCGAGAGCCTCATCTTTTTTAGCTAAGTCGCATCCTTTGATTGGAACGTCATCAAAAAAAGGCATTGTAATTTGAGATATAAAGTCACAAAGGACTTTGTTCATAATGTTCATCATCTGCACGACCAAGTTGGTTGCTCCCTATGGTAAGTTGCACATACTTACCAAACCCAAGGGTGTTGTCATGGTAGTCAAGTCCCTGCTTTCCATTGCTAGTTGGACTTTGTTCATACCGTTCATCATGTACGCAACCGAGTTGGTTGCTCCCTGCGGGGTAAGGTGCACATCCTTACCAAACCCAAGGGTGTTCTCATGGTAGTCAAGTCCCTGCTTTCCATTGCTAGTTGGAACTGATCATGCCCTGAGTACAAATCCCCCATAGAATATATTGCCCTTCTTGCAAATGATTCTACAAACTCATCTACAATTGGCCCTATACCCATATTCTTGATTGTGACTTTGTTGACAGGCTGCAGGTCTTGAATGCCGCATAGTGCCCCATTGTGAACCATCTGCTTGAGTAGGGGGCACATGAAGGTTCCAAAATCCCCATCTTTATCTTTTAATCATTGAGTAAATGTATAAGCTTTGGCAAGAGTTCTTTGGCACTGGAATTGGTCGTAGATTCCAAGGCACACGAGGTACAATGAATATTACCATTGGTTCGACTATAGATTGATCCAAACACCCTATCTCATGCGGCTCAAATGCAAAAGCATTTTCATGTTTGGAGAGTGTATACTCAAAGAATTTTCCTTCAATCTCTATCAAGGAGTCATCGCCTCCAACTTTTAACATCTTCAATGACTCTTGCGTAAACTTTTGTCCAATTCTTTTTGGATCTCGGAAGCTAGGTTGTAAAGAAGTTTGATCCATTGTTAACTTGCAATTTGTAGGAAAAGGCAATGCCACTAGTTTCACCTTCTTTGCTATAGTCTTGTACTTCATCTCCACTCGCACTTTTAGATCTTTTTGCACATTGAAGCACTCCTCATCTTTGAAAGACTCAATGCTGGAACTGTAGTGGGCAAATTGGAAGGCGAACGAGAAGTTACCCTAGGATTTGTCGACTTACTCCACGACGATTACATTGAAAAGGATCGTAGCCATGGCATCTATTTTACCCAAGATTGGGTATCCATGCCAGGTGTATTCCCCGTAGCTTTGGGAGGTATCCACCTTTGGCACATGCCTGCCTTAACCGAAATTTTTGGGGATGACTCCGTCCTACAATTTGGCGGGGGAACATTGGGACACCCCTGGGGAAATGCACCCGGTGCCGTAGCTAACCGAGTTGCATTAGAGGCTTGCATACAGGCCCATGATGAAGGCCGCGACCTCGCCCGCGAAGGTAACGAAATCATCCGTGAAGCTAGTAAGTGGAGTCCAGAATTAGCTGCCGCATGCGAAATATGGAAAGCAATCAAATTTGAATTTGAGACAATTGATACATTGTAAATAAGTGCAAATTGCCAAATTTCTTTGCTCTAGCACATGTCCGGAAAGAGAAATGATTATGAGACATACTAGGAGTATCAGGAAATAAATTTTCTTACTGATATTCCTGGTACTTCCAAGTCAGGTTGGTGGCTAAATAAGGGTAAGCGCGTGTATTCAAAACACAGATCCGAGGGTTCGAATCCCCACCAATTCATATAAAAAATGAGAGAGAATAATTAACGGCCCTATGTCATACTTGATAATGATTTACTTGGTCATCCAATTTCATTATGTATGATTTCCAATATATTGTTTTACTCATTTCATTGGATAATTAGAATTAAACACCTAAAATATGACTGATTAAGTAGCTGAAACAATTAGCAAATCTTCAATCTTTGTCAATGAACTCGCCGGCTAGTCCCAATTTGCTGGTACCCTCCTCAATTGAACGAAGATTCCGCCGCTTCAAGAAAGAAAGAAATTGGGGATTTGTTTGTTATACAAGCTAACAAAACGAATGAGGAGATTGTTATGTATGTAATAAATTGGTTTCAAGATAGGCAAAAATTTGGTGGATTAATTGGAGCTTTTCTTGAAGAAGCTACGAGAAGCTCTATGACAAATGAGAGAGATAGACGAATAAGCGTCAACGCAAACAAGGGATTATGGGCTCGGTGTGATAAGTGTGGAAATATGCTTCATGTAAAATTTTTGAAACAAAATAGAAGTGTTTGTGAAGAACGCGGTTATCATCTTTCGATGAGTAGTATGGAAAGGATCGAACTCTCAATTGATCCTAACACGTGGATTCCTTTGGATGAAGACATGTCCGCAAGAGACATTTTAAGTTTCTCTGACGAGGATTCTCATGAAACTCGTATACTTCTTTCCCAAGAAAAGACAGGTTTAACCGATGCTGTTCAAACAGGTATAGGATATCCGAATGGAACACTTATAGCACCTGGCGTTATGGACTTCCATTTTATGGGAGGAAGTATGGGTTCCGTAGTGGGTGAAAAAATTACTCGTTTAATTGAATATGCCACTCAAAGGCTTCTGCCACCAGTTTTGATTCGTGCCTCTGGGGGAGCGCGTACACAGGAAGGGACGTTGAACTTGATGCAAATGGCTAAAATTTCTTCTGTTTTGCAACTCTATTAGGTTCAAAATAAATTGCTTTACATATCCGTTCCTACTTATCCAACCACAGGTGGTGTTACTGCCAGTTTCGGGATGTTGGGAGATATAATTATTGCCAAATCTGAAGCCTATATCGCATTTGCAGGTAAGAGGGTAATTGAATAAACGTTGCGCCAGAAGATACCTGACGGTTTTCAAGCAGCTGAATCTTTATTTGATAACGGGCTACTCGATTCAATCGTTTCACGTAATCTTCTGAAGGGTGTTTTGAGCGAAATATCTGGTCTTTACTTATTAGTTCCTTATAACAAGAATTGAGGAAAGGAAGGTTTAATTTGTTCCAAATCTTATTTGTACCACTTCCCGCGGATACGTATCTTATCTCTTTACCAAGGAAAGAAAAAAGATTAGGCACAGGACGTTCCTTTGCCGTCGGTGTATTTCTCAAAGAATCCCGTGAGACAAAATATTTTAATTAAATTAATTTTATAGATTGGAAAGCCCTTCCCTTTAAGGGACGGAGGGAATATCATTAGGTACTAGAGGGAGTAGTAGAACGGAAATACGTTGCCGTATAATTTTAATTTTTTTTTGCGAGGCAATTTCACCATGACAGCATCTTACCTACCCTCCATTTTAGTACCACTAGTAGGTATATTGCTTCCAACAGTTACAATGGCCTCTCTTTTCCTATATATAGAACGGGATGAAATCCTGTAATCTTCTCCCGAGATAGACTGAAAGTGGGTCTGCCACTCTGCTCTTCCTACAAAGTAAATTACCTATCTATCTTTAGCCAAACCCCAATCGGGGTGACCCCCATCGCCTAATACCCCTGCCTGATTTTTCCGCCAGTCAAATATGTTGGTTGATACTATCGCAATATATGTCTCATTCTCGCTTTCAATAGAATTGGGATATAGATTGATCATCTATTGACAAGTGGAATAATTCACTTTGAAAGAGTTGACAAATCATAAACTATAGCTGCAACTTATTCCTTTATCGCCTGATGCAGGCGCAATAGAAGTAGACAAATGGACGGTAGAACAAAAGGGAGGTAGAAATAAATCCAACGATAAAATCAAAGCATTTATTACGCAATTTGAGGAAATAATAATGATGAATTGCCGCCCCACATGGATCCAAGTAGAGTTCATAAGAGGATCACGTACGTTTGTAAATTTGTGTTGGGCCTGCATCCTCGTCTGTGGAGCAACAGGTTTTTTACTCGTTGGATTTTCTAGTTGCATTGGCAAAGATTTGATCCCCATACTTTCGTCCAAACAGATTGCATTTATTCCCCAAGGTCTTGTAATGTGTTTTTACGGGATTGCCGGCCTCTTCCTTGGATTATATCTATGATGTACCGTTTTTTGGAATGTGGGGAGCGGATATAACTATTTTGATAAGCGGGAGGGTATTTCTTCCATCTTTCGATGGGGCTTTCTTGGTAAGAACTGCCGTATATTGCTCCATACGATCCACATTTCTAAGGTCAACTCTGGCTCCCAAAGTATGATCTTTCTTGCCGGTTAGATGGTCCCATAGTAGATTACCCACATTCTTGAATATGTGCATTGGATCGAGCAAGTGATTGATCATGAGCCGGGGCCAGTATGGTAACTCGTACCATAGAGATAGTCTCTTCATCCCTGGAGGCAATCCGTCATCGCACATCTCTTTCTTCTCTAACCATGCTTGTGCAGACATCCTTGGTGGCTCTCTTCCCAAAAAGCCGTCGCGTAACACATGATTCTCTGGAAGATACGCTTGATGACCTTCGTAGATTTGCTTCTTCAGTGAGGGCGCCCTACGTGCATTCAATCTAGGTCCACATGTGACACATGCTCTGTATCCGCTTGTTTGAAGCCCTGCATGTATACACATGATAATAGATCAACTATGGGAAAAAACAAGATTTACAGTGTCTGAGTGAGGAGTGTCAATAGATCACCTGAGCATTCTGTTAGCCCGGGATAGTCATGCATGGTCCACATTAGAATGCCTCTGATCAAAGCATTCCGTCGTCCTGTGTGTCGGCTCATATCCACCACCTCTATGCCAATCCACAATTGTTGTAGCTCTTCCAATAGTGGACGAAGATACACATCCATATTCTCCACTTTATATCGCCCTGGCACAATCAAGCTTAGCCATAGGTGCCCCTTCTTCGTAGTCAACCACGGGGGAATGTTGTAGTTGACGATGACAACGGGCCATACACTGTAAGATGTTGATCTTTGACCAAATGGATTTACGCCATCCATAGCGAGGCCTAAGCGCAAATTTCGAGCTTCCCTGGCAAAATCTGACCATGTTCCATCTATATGTTTCCAGGCTGCGCAATTTGCAGGAATTCGTAGCACACCATCCGAAGATTTATTCTCCTCATGCCATGATGCTAGGGCGGCCATGGACTTACATTCGAAGAAATGCTTGATGCGAGGAAGCAGAGGAAAATGTCGCAAAACCTTTTGTGGAATTTTTGTCCCGTGGAGATCTACTCGATATCTTTCGGAATCACATTTCGGACACTTCTCCATGTCTATGTATTCCCCTCTGAAAAGAATGCAGTCATTAGGACAAGCGTGGATAGAATTGTAATCCATCCCCAAGTTTCGCAAAATCTTTCTTGCTTCATCTCGGGAATCTGGCATCACATTGTCAGCTGGTAGTATGTGCTCTTTAAGCAATCTACACAACATAAAAATACGATACAGTCGTGTAAAAATCTATCAGATCATTATACATTTAGAGTTTTATTAAAGTAAACTAATTGTAATAGATCACCTGAAAAACGTTGTGACACTAGTGTCACTCCATCCAAACTTTGCCTGCATGTTGAGAAGAACCAGGAGTGCTTTCAATCTAGACATACGTGCTCCATTATACAATGGCGTGTCGGCTTCACTTTTCATATCATCATAGATAAGCCTTTCTGAATCCATGATCGTCTCGATCATTTCATCAATCTCGGGCTCAAACATTGCCTCGTTGGGAATGTGCTCTGCATGATCATCCCCCGAGCTGTCAGAGGCTACATCTTGTGGCCTCACATATGCTGCTTGACCAAAGCGCCTGCGAACACGTCTATTGGGTTGCAAGATTGCTGCTTGTTGGCCAGCGTCAGAGTCCGACGAGTTATAATTGGCAACAACTCGATCTATAATAGATGGATAGAACTCGCCAAATTCGCGAACGTGCTGCAAAGAAACACGTCTTGTCCGTCGCACAGCATGCTTGCATTGATTACAAGGACATAAGACCCTCGTTGAGAGATAGGTGTTTCGGTTGGACGGTCCCACATCCTCGTCACTACTCATAATGAGGATAAAAATCTTATATCCTGGACAACAAATTTAATATTCTATTGGCATTCTTCGTCTTATCTCTCTCTCTCTCTCTCTCTCTCTCTCTCTCTCTCTCTCTCTCTCTCTCTCTCTACCTCACATTCTCTAGTCATGTCCAATCCCCGCACACCTCGGTCTAGAGGTGCACGAAGATCAGAACCACCGGGTTATAATCTCGTCTTTATTGGTCAATACCTATATTTGTGGGTACAAGAAATCTACAGACCCACGTCTACATGATACTGCATGTAGTGGACAAAACCCCTTTGCCTCTTCTCTAGCTGTAGCACTTCACAGCATCTTAACATCTTTTCACAGTAGATCTTTTCACTGTTCGTCTAACTCTAAACCCTAAACCGTAAGTAATTCTTGCGTGGACTCAATCTAATGTAAATAAGCGTAAATATAAATAAACGTAAATCTAACTAAAAATAAACCTAAATCTAATTTAACGTAAGTCTACATCTAACCTAATCTTTAACGTCTTTTGGGATAGTTTCCTACGACGTTAAAACTCTCTTCTTCTTTTGTGTGTGTGTGTGTGTGTGTGTGTGTGTGTGTGTGTGTGTGTGTGTGTGTGTGGGTAAACCTAAATAAACCTAAGTCTAATCTAATATAACATAAATCTAAATCGAACGTAAATTATGTTATATTAAAAACAAAGAACTAAACTAACAGGGATTATAAGAACCTTAAAACTGATTTAACACATAATTTTTCACATAACTCGGCAAGAGTTGGCATTCTCATCACTAAAGATGTGAGAGTTAACTTCCGGCGGTGACGCTGCCTCATCTCCATCCACATCTGACAACAGCAATTGGCCTTTTGGACCGTTCTTGCTCTTGTTACTAACTTTGAAGTTGCTGTTGAATGACTAGAGGTTGTCTAGATGGTCATTGTCGGGGATGTAGTGACTCTTGCCGCCCTGAAGATCCACCTTCTTCCCTATCTTCTGAAGACATTTCACCAGTACTTTTGGATCAACGGAGCCCACCATGAGTGAAGGCAGCAGTACCCTATATTCCATTGAGGGCTTTCTTCACCCGCTTCATGCAGGCATCGCAGTCTATGGAGACCTAAATCTAATCTAATATAACGTAAATCTAAATCTAGCGTAAATAAACGTAAATCTAACTAAAAATAAACCTAAATCTAATCTAATTTAACTTAAATAAACCTAAATCTAATTTAACGTAAGTCTACATCTAACATAATCTTTAACGTCTTTTAGGATAGTTTCCTACGACGTTATAACTCTCTTCTTCTTGTGTGTGTGCGCGTGTGTGGATGTGTGTGCCAATAAAAAGAGATAAATGGTATAACCTTTCTATCACCCATGCCAAGTATGATAGATTGGTTATGCCATTTCCCTCTTGAATAATAGGTCTTGAGTTCAACTCCTCGTCGGCTAGATCTTTAGGTCTTTTAATTTTAATTAGTTTCCTACGACGTTAAATTAGTTTCTCTCTCTTTCTCTCTCAATGTGTGTGCGTTTTTTTGTTTATGCATGTTTTCTCTCTCTTTTCCTCTCTCAATGTGTGCGTTTTTTGTTTATGCATGTTCTCTCTCTCTTTTCCTCTTGCATGTTCTCTCTCTCTTTTCCTCTCTCAATGTGTGCATTTTTTGTTTATGCATGCTCTCTCTCTCTCTTTTCCTCTCTCAATGTGTGTGTGCATTCTTTGTTTATGTATGTGTGTGTGCGTTTTGGTTTATGTTTGTACTCTCTCTCTCTCTCTCTCTCTCTCTCTCTCTCTCTCTCTCTCTCTCTCAAAAACATTGTGTGTGTGTGTGTGTGTGTGAGAGAGAGAGAGAGAGAGGGAGAGAGAAAGAGGGGAAGGGAACATGAGAGTGAGGAGAGGGAAGGAGCATACCTGGCTCTCCTTCCTCTCCTCGTGTGTGTGTGTGTGTGTGTGTGTGTGTGTGTGGAGAAGAAAGAAAGAGAGAGAGAGAGGGAGAGCGTTACCTGCTCCTTGCTTGAGGGCGCCAAAAAACTCAGATCTGAGATCTGAGTTTTTGGGTGCTCTCTGTTATTTTTTTTAGCCCAGCTGGTGTCGCTATGAGCGTCGCAAATTTACTTGTAAATTTGCGACACTCATAGCGACGCCGGGAAAAAAAAAAATTGAGCGTCGCTGTGTGAGCGTCGCTAATATGAATAGCCTCTTGTAGTGAAATAGCCAAATAAATATCGATTCTTGTTTTCCCTTACACAATTATCCAATTGTAGCAACAAGTACGCTAGAAGCTTGCAAAATGTTGATCCAAATTCCTCCTCTACAATTTTAGATGATTTCACAATGGGATCTTTTCCATCACTCAAGTTGTGGTAGTCCAAAGCTTCCCTGAGTTCAAAGTATTTAATAGTGAAACAGTACCCGTTGAAAGTCCATTTGTTACTATATCACGAAGAGGTTGTCATCTTTCCAGTCTAGGTTATGTAAGCAATTAGCAATTGAGCCAATTCTAAGATTTGGATCAGCTGGCCACAAACCATTCAAGACAAAGTAGCCGTAATGATCTTCTCCATGTCCATGAGTTATCATGGCTATCAATGCCACCTATAAATTGTATCTTGAATCCACACCCTTAGGAACAATGCATAATCTCAGAATGGCAGTCTTCTTTTGATCCATCTTATCATGGATTATGCATACATATTTTGTGGTTGAGTTTTAGAATATGTGAGCCATGCAGAATATAGACTCTTGCAACTCTTTTGTTGTGCCATGTGAACTTCTCTCTCCCTCAAGAGAAGAGCTCTCTCCTCAAGAGAGGGTTTAGCTTCTAACCTTCCTTTGATTGAGCTACAAATATTGCACTTAGAGAAGTCACTTGTCTTTGTTAAACTGACATGTGGGTCCTCTTTGTTCCAAATTCTATCAAAAGAAGATTGGGATAGCTTCTTCTCATAGCCCATTTGGCTAGGTGTCGTGTTTATTTCACTTAAAATATCCACTTGTTTGTACGTTAATGGAATCACTAATTGAGTCTCCCTTGAGCCATCTAGTAGTGTTCTACTTCTATGGAATCTTTTCTCAGTTGTTATCCACAAACTCATTTAGCAATGCTTGTGCTAAACTAGTATGTTGAAGTCCTGTTCTCAATGTACATGTGTTCCCATGCACATAGTGGCGTACACCATTTTCAAACTTTTCCTTGTAGTGGTAAAATGATGTCTTTGGTATTCTATGTAGCTCACACCATTCTCTACAACAAACAATGGAGCCATATACCTTGAACTAGTATTGCATCTTCTCATCTTTTTGATAGCATATAGAAAGAACATCATAAACATAATTAGTGCGTGCTTTTTGAGACTCTCCCCAAATTTCTTGTCGTAACCTTGTCACGATATCACAATCTGTAAAATGGAAACTTTTTTTGCACAACAGCCAATGCATGAAACCCTTTGAATTAATTCATTTGATAGATAAAAAGTAGAAGTTGGTGCTTCTCTTGTTTTTTGAATCCTATTGATGAAAGTATATCGTCTCTTCCTTGAAAATTGGACAACATTACTCCCACCAAGGTTTCTCCCAGCATTCTCATCATTGGACACATCCTCATGTCTTGCATGCATACCATCTATTGGAACAAAGTGTTGTAAGGGGCTCCCATTCAAGAGTGTTGTATGCTTGATGGGCCACTTTATCAAAGTGATGCTACCCACTTCTGTCGCATCTTCAATGCTTACATTTGCCCTTTCAATATCCACACCCACACAATCATGACCAAGTTCTTGAAATTTGACATAATCATGTGGAAATACATATAAGATGGTCCCTTCATTCACAATTTTCATCATTGTATCGTCCTTGAAAAGGACTCTCTGATGTCTCCAAGATTCTCGGATTGATGTTTCCAATTCTCGGATTGTTACAGGTATTGCATTTGTAACTAGAGGATCAGAATGATCCCCTTCTTCATCATTACTTTCACTTGTGTTAATCAAGCTACCATTTATTATAGAAGATTGCAAAAGAAGATTTGGCCACTGAACGGAACTCCATAATGAGCCTTGGAGAGATAAAGTATCCGTTGTAGGAAATGGTAGGATCACATCCTTCAATCACTCCTGCACTAGTATGGATACATTTCCTTGCCCTATCTTTGTACCACCACAAGTGGAATCTGGATATGTTCTACACACGCAACCAATTCCAACAATTTCATTATCAAGGATCATATGCACTTTCTCCCTAGATTCAAAGTCCATCCTGTAAGTGAGAAAGATGACCTTGTTAAATCCTCAGTCACAGATAAATTACCTTTGATCAAAATTTAGATTCTCCATTACACAAAATACACGAGGATATGAATACTATAACTTCACCATAGCCAATGGGATGAGTGCCAATCAAGTATACACTAAACAATTGGCTATTCTTGTTCCTCAATTGTCTCAATTTAATGGGGCTTGACTTGGATGGGTAGAGGACCTCAATTACTAATCCCCCATGCTACAACATGCACAATATTTGCATAGGTTGGACAAGTGGTGGACTTTGAGTTAACCCATGGTGCAAAAATGGATTGAAAGCTAGCAATCTTGTATGAATGATCAATACCTTATTTTAAGAAGTGATAGCCCTTACTCTTTTAATGGAGTCAATATTGGACAAGTGATGGACGATCTTGTGCTGACAGAAAAAAGAGAATCCCCTTGCTATATTAGAGCATAAATATTGAACCTATTTTTAATGCCCACTGCCACCAATACACTATTGTAGGACCTATTTCTCAATGTCCAAGTAGCCCTTGAGGCTTTCAATGGAAGCCAGGTTGGAGAAGTTGTAGGTCTTGGAACCAAAAACCCCTTGTATTAAAGCATAGCTTGGAAAAAGGTGGACCTATGTGTAATGACCAATGTCCAAGGTGACCTATTGTACAACCTTGCTTCCCAAAGCAAGATTGGACAAGTGGTGGACCAAGTTTTGAATCTTGAGACCAAAAACCACTTGATGTATCAAAGCAAGTGTTGGGTCTTGAGACCAAAAGATCCTTGATGTTTTAGACCATAGGTTGGGCAACTGGTGAACCTAGTTCAAATGGCCAATCTCCAGGGTCAAGTGGACTACTACAAATTTGGACTACTATATTAGAGCATAGCTTGGACAAGTGGTAGGCTTAGTTTTAATGACTAATGTCCAAGGTGAACTATTGTAGGACCTTCCTTCTCAAAGCAAGGGTTGGACAAGTGATAAACCAAGTGTTGGATATCTAGAGCATAGGTTGGACAAGTGGTGGACCTAGATCTAATGGCTAATGGTAAAGAAGGTGAACTAATACAAGAGTTTTCCAAAGCAAGGCTTAACATGTGACGGACCAAGTGATGGATCTTGATACAAGAACCCCCTTGATATGTTAGAGCATAGCTTGAACAAGTGGACCTAGTTGTAATGGACAAGTGGTGGATCTTTAAAGAAAAATCCCCATGTATAACATACGTCTGGTTTAGGGTTGATTCAATTGATCCTAACTTGGACAAGTGGTGGACCTTGATACAAAACTCCTCATGTACAACATATATCTGGTTTAGGGTTGTTTCAATAGAGCCCAACTTGGACAAGTGGTGGACCTTGAAACAAAACTCCCTATGTACAACATATATATGGTTTTTCCATGTTTCAATAGAGCTTAACTTTGAGAAGTGGTAGAGATTTTTGTTTTCATTGTTTCAATGAGTCCTAGCTTAGATGAGTGGTGGATTTTAGCTATTCTCCATGCTTTAATGGAGCATAGCTTGGAAAATTGCTGGAGCTTGGAACCAAAATCCCATGTGGAATAAAACTAGCATGGGGTTTTCATGTTTTAATGGAGCTTAGCTTGGACAAATTTTTAAACTTGCTTCTCTCCATTCTTCAATGGATCTTGGCTTAGACAAGTGGTGGATCTTTGATTCTCCCCGTTTTCCAATGGAGCTAAGTTGACAAAAAGAAAATCCTTGATGTTAAAAATAGATGGGGTTTTCTATGTTTTAATGGAGCCTAGCTTGGACAACTGGTGGAGCTTGCTTCTCTCCATGTCTCAATTGATCCAAGATTGGACAAATGGTATAAATTATCTTCTCTCCATTCCCAATGATTCTTGAGACCAAACAAATTTGTGATGCCTACCATCATATATAGTCCTTATGGAACGGCCTACATATAGTACTTTATAGAACTAATTCCATAAGGCACCCAGTCATAATGTCTATGTGTAGCTATACACTTATGTTTTCCACACCAACACGGACCACCCTATGGAGACAAGGCCATAGTGTGTCCTTTTGTGTAATCTGTCGAGATATGTGGTGTCCTTTGTTTCACCTACAAAGAGAACCCTATGTGTAGGATAATTATAAACTCTCCATGAAGCATCTACATTGAGCAACCTTGACCTTGAGGCCATAAAAATTTGTTTGGAGATGCCTACTTGGCTATTTGGGGCCCTTTGTTTCACCTACATAGAGAACCGTATGGCCCTTGGGTCATAGGGTAGGCATAGGGTGTGGCTTTGAGATGTTAATTGGGTTATTTGGTACCTTTTTTAACACCAACATAGAGAACCTTATAGCCCTATGGTGGCCATAGGATGTATATATACTCTTATTGATGCGCCTCAATGGAGAAACCTGTGATCCTAAGTTAATAGGTGTCATGTTGTGCACATTCAATGTTTGGAGTCCTTTGACACAAATATAAATAGATGTATATAGATGTGTCAAGTGGAGCGTATATGTAGTCTGCATGGAACACCCACATATAGCACCCTTTGGCCCTAAGGCCATAAGGTATCCCTTTGAGATGCTTCTTGGCTTAGCTAGTTCTAGTTCACACACCTACATAGAGCACCCTATTGCCCTACAGCCAAGGATGTATATATACTCATCACAATAAAACACCTACGTATAGTATCCTATGGTCCTAAGGCCATAGGGTGCCCTTTTGCATCATTTGATGATCTATGTCGTGCCCTTTGTCACACCTAAATAGAGAAACCTATGGCATGAGGGACATAGATCAATACATTGAGAGACCCATGATCTTGAGGCCATACAATGGCATTTTGTGATGCCTATTTGGATATTTGGTGCACTATCGTAGCCACATAGAGCACAATATGACCCTTCGGCTATAGGGTATCCTTTTCTAATATCTATTGGGTTATGTGGTGCCATATTTTACACCTACATAGACCACCCTCTGGTACAAATCACATGTGTTGAATCACCATGTTTGATAGAGCCTATTTCAAAACACTAAAACTGTTTCTTTATAAATAGGAAGCCAAAAATGTCTAGGAAACCTTCTAAGAAATCCAATCAAGCATCCCTACCATCCAACAAGCTTGTTTCAACCATAGATTGTTGTCCTAAAAGGTGTTGTCAGTATGCAAGATGGGATAAGGTCATGGCTATGCGTAATGCATTTTGGGGGTAGAGCTTGAAAAGAAGAACCAACTATGTGTATGATACAATGTTGATTTCTTGGTTTGAGTACACAACAAATACAAATAATCTCTATGCATTTTATTTTAATGGCAATGAGGTTTAAAATAAAGCTTGGCATCAATTTATTCTTAAAAATAGATAATTTTAGCCTAATTAATTAGCTAAACTAATTTTCTGTTCATGAACTAGTTACCATGGCTTTCTTAGAAGGTTTCCTTGTTTTGATAATTACTGTGTAATTATCTAAGTGTGTTAGCTAATTTTCCACCAGAAAGAGAAGCAATATCAACTAGCCCACCAAAGTGTCAAAGAGCCAGTAACGCTTGCTCAGAAGCAACAAATATCAATAGATGTGCTTAAAGGCCAGATAGCTAATGAGAACAGACAATGAGAGGCATTTATAGAAGATCCCTTGCTCATCTTGACAAGTAGTTCTGAGTAGACTGACATATACAAGAAGCAGATCAAAGAATTACAACAAGAACTAGAGGTTTCTCAGACAACCAGAATCACATTGGAAGAGGCTCTACACACAAAGAGCAAGGTCATGACAAAATAAGGAAAAGAAAAAGGTGAAAGCATTAAGATGTTTATGAAGGAGGTGGAGGATTTAAGAAATCAACTATTAACAATAGAAAAATTCTAGAACCTCCCTCCCAAAGAAAAAGGACCCTTGGAAACACGACCTGACTTTGAGAACATCGAAGAAGAGACAAAGCAGGAGGAAAAACAGTTTGAAGTCCCGATAGACGTGGGTACTTCAATTGAACTCCACAAATTACCTCAAGAGTACTTGCATCTACTTGAAGAAAATTGGAAAGTGACTAGGGAAGTCGTGGCCAGGAACCTCCACTACGAGCATCACTTATTGAAATCGGATTTACTAAAGTACATTACTCAAGAGCAGCTATGAGAGGAGGTTTCTGCGCTAAAATTTTCCTATCCACTCCTCAAATGACTGACAATAGTAAAGAAGAAAGAGATGGTACCAGCAATTCTACCAGATGCCAAAGAAAGTTACAAAGAGGCTGATCATAGCTGCTACTCCAGAGCAGGTACGAGAGGAGGTTCCTGAACCAGAACTTTCCTATCCACTCCTCAAATGGCTAACAATAGAAAACAAGAAAGTGATGCTACTAGCAATTTTATCGAATGCTGAAGGAAGTTATATAGAGGTTGATCTTTAAGAATGGACCACATAATAGATTAGAGAATCCAGACTAGAATGGAAAGTGAAACTCATGGGGGAAAAGCAAGCAAGCAATCATAGTAAACTCTTTTGGTCCAACCCACCTTCAAATCAACCCAACATATTGCCCAATCAATAGGAGGAGAAGGTGGGCTGACTTTGAGCAACTGCTTGTCTCTCATCCCACATGGCTAAACTACCCATTCTTCCCCAAACCATGAGAGGAAACTTCATCCGCTTACATGAGGAAGGACATCAAGCAGATGATTTTCCTCGTTCAAGGAAAGCCAGATATACCATGCAAGATGATGCTGAAAATATGCTACATGCTCTTTGCATATATCAGCACTTTCAAGAATACAGAGGCCATCAAAGTGAAATGAAATTCATTTTTGGAGTGCTACAAAGGACTTATATTCAACTTGAATGATAATTTATGGCTTATTCTATAGAATCATGTTCCTCCCAAGCCAGTACATGCAGACATTCGAAGAAGATTTTTATGTAGGCTACTTTGAAATGGATTCAAACAATGTTCATGGCTATCTACAAGTATCTCAAACTCAAGTTTGTGGCCTACACCCTCCACAAAAGAGTAAACCCCTTAACAAGAATTTATAAGCCACAAGAAGATGACCAAGTACAGCAAATGATGAAGGAATTCCGGCAGTACATCGATGAACAAAAGCCAAGGAAACCCATGCTCAAAGAATGAAGTCTTTTCAGGGACAACAAGAAGCCAAGAGGGGGGAGTATTAAGGCAAGGAGCCCAATCATGCCAATTCGGACGGGCCTACAAAACATTTTCCCCTTAATCATTTATTTTTTCCTAAGCCGACGTTGTGAATTGTGAGCCCAAAAGAGTTTAATTATTTCCAAAAAAAATTGTACTTAATGAAGAGGCTAGATTCCCTAGTCCATCACATTTTTGGAGTAACTATCCCTTTCTAGCCAAATATCCAATTTTCTACCTTGGGTATATAAGCCAAAATTTGTCAATATTAAGGGGATTTGTTGTTACTTTGGAGCTCATGTAGTGAAGAGTACTCTCATGCTTGCAATGTAAGTTCTCCACCTTCTTAGCAGCCAAGAATGAACTCAAAATTTAGGAGAAAGCATCAGTCAAGCAATCAAGTAAAAACACTATCTCAAAAGCAAAAAAAATTGGTATTTGGGCTAGGAATTTTCAGAATTCAAATCAGAAAAACACTGACCCCGCTAGTTCCACCGGAAGGTTCGATGTAAATTACATTGTTAAGATAAATTGGATGGTTGTAGTAATCATTTAAGCAAAGACTTGATGGTTGTAGTAATCATTTAGGCATAGATTTTTACTAAGGCTCCTAGATATTTTTCCCATATATTTATGAAATTAGCAAAAAATAACAAAAAAATGAGCAGGGTTGACTTTTTAAGTCAGGCAGGCTGTGGGAGGAGGGTGCAGGACCTGCCAGGGACAAGAATAGCAACAAATGGTGCATTTTTCAGCTTGGGGGCTACTTGAGCTCCAAGCAGCTGCTTGTTCCAACCAGTGAAGGTCCAGACGGCCCAGAAAAAGTATAAATAGGACCCTAGGCCTCTCATTCAAGCTCAAACTTGGAGTCGTGGCCATTTCTCTCTCACTTAGAGAGAACTCTACTAAAAAATCACCAGAGAGAAAAAACTCTAGCTGATTATCCACGGATAAGAAGTTATGGCCCCTAAAAGGACCGGAGGAAATCCTACATCTGATGATGGGGGTGGAGCTCCAAAAAGAACTAGAGCGTCGTACGATGACAAAGTTGGCCCTAGTAGTAGGCCGACTGATGAGAGTGTACAGGCCCCGGTGCTACAACAGATGCTAGATCAGTCCCAGGTGGGTCTTCGTTATAATTAAGTCTAGCTAAATTGAGTTTTCTTTAATTATTAACATTGCATACGTAAAAAGGGAGTAAGGAATTAAGGAAAAGTAAAATTGGCCAAAACAGAAGATTTCTTCCAAGAAACCCACGAGCACTTGTTTTTAAACTTGGAAGGAAATTTTTGGGATAAGGCTGGTTGACTTAGGAAAGAATGATTGGTCATCCTTAAGATAGCTTGTCTCAAGACACCTCTGATTCCTTGAAATGTTTTTACTTCAAGTGATGAGTAATGATGGCTGGTCAGCCACACTGATGAGTCGGTTTCCCCCATGTACGTGTGTATGTTTGTGGATACTACTTAGGATACCGTTTTTATCCTAGGGGAACCGCTCCATTGTGTGGGCAACTGGTATTGGCATATGGGCACCCGAACTTTTGGGTGATGAGTTTCCACCCTGTTTATAAATAAGGAAGGGTGTTGTTTGTTCACCCATGTATAGGTGTGCTTGAGAAAACTAGAGTACGTGTCAGGATTTTTCAAGATATATTATAAGCAACCGTACCTTGTCTTAAGTCTAAAGATGTTTTTTTTCTAAAGGCTGTTTTCAATGCTGATTTCAATGACTTGTCTTAATGAATAACTGTGATGGAGAGTTAAAAAAAGGAATCCATTATTTTAAGTGTTAAAACACATGTGGTAGTAATTAGAAAACAAAAGGATCATGTGTGAGTGCGAGGTGGTAAGTGGGGATTGACTAAAGTTGTCAATCATGGAGGGTGGACCTGATTAGTCAGATAACTATCCATTCCCATGCACTAAAAGCATTTAGTAAACTTCTCCAATTGAAAGAGGAGGTCACTAGCGGATGTGCCCTCACATCTATTAGGGGGAAAAAAGCATTGGTAGAGAATATCTTAGCCCAGATTTTTGAAGTCATAGGGTTGAAACAGTCTTAGATTTTCAAATATTGTCCCTTTTTTGCTGTGAAACAGGACTAGGCCTTTCTTCTAGGGCTATAGACCCAAGCCATTGTCAAGGACCCCATCCCGATCTTGGTATTGGCAGGTTGGGGACCTCACAAGTGGTATCAGAGCAAGGTTAATTAAGGTCTTGGACCTAGAAGAAAAGCATTAAGATACTAGGGAAAACTAAGTTTTTATAAAAAAGTGATTAAAAGAGTGTAATCAAAATATGAGAGAGAAAGAGAAAAGAGAAACATTGTCCCCATCTGTGCAAGAAGAATTCCATCAAGGCTTCCTCAAGTTTTTGGTCTTCAACATCATGTTTATGGGAGCATGCACATCTCAAAAATACATAGTACAGAAGAGTGTAATGAAGCTATTGGATTACATGTTTTCCCCACCCACTTGGGGAATTAGCTGGGAAATGTTTTGTGGAGTTTTTCTCATAGATGCGGGAGAGTGGAAGGATTTGGTTTGAATCTCAAAAGACTCAAATGGGCAGAGGAGCTTTGAGTTAGTGAAGTATACTTATTCATAGGAACATGAAAAGTTAGGCCTATGAGGGTAGGTCCTAGCTTTAGAGGACCAAGAGATGTTGTATTTTGTGATCATGTATCCGACCCGCCCATGGTGCATAGGTTTTGTTATAGGAGTGTTGATGTCCTTGTACATATTAGTCGTTCTTGTATCAGTCATTGTATAAACCATGAGTTTCTTGGAATACTATATGTCTTGTTAATGGAATAAAGATTAGTGGATTTATAGTTTGATCATTGCAATGTGGATGAAGTGCTAAATGTGTTGAAAATAAGTAAAGAAGAGAAAAATTAAATAAACACTAAACTCCCTAAGTTAATCACAGGGTAATACTCGCGTAAATAGCCTTTACACTGTTACTCAAGAGAAAAAATTACTACTAAAGCAAGTCCAAATCCCTACCTTCAAGGGAGAGGGACCGAATTTAGAGCAATATGCCAAAGCATGGTTAGATGCTATGGATGACTATTTCAAAGCCGCAAGAACTGCTCAAGAAAACCAAACAATGTTGGGTATGTTCCATCTCAGTGGAGATGCCAAACTTTGGTGGAAGCAACACTGCAGAGATAACCCCACGAGTAGTTCGTCTTGGGAGAAAATGAAGCAAGCAATTAAAGAATGCTATCTCCCTCGTGCACATCAAGCTATCAAGATGAATGAATTCTTTGGTCTACGCCAGCTAGGACTCTCTCTGGAGGAGTACTACACAAAATTTGTGTCCTTACGACGCTATGCTCCCCGGATGACCATGGAGCAAAAAATTTCCCGATTCTGTCAAGGCCTCAATAAACCCTTGAGTACACGTCTTGAAGCCATGAGGCCTACATAAATTCAGGATGCCCTTCAAAATGATGTGGTCAGCTGGGACACTACAAGCGCAATTGTCCCCAAGAAGTAGACCCGAGAGCTATGACTAGGCCTAACCGCCAACCTCAGGTCAACCAGGGTAACTTACAAAGAGGAGGAAGAAATGGAGGACATGGCAGGGGAAGAGGAAGAGGAAGAGGAGCCCAAGTTTATGCAGCAGTAGGGGAGCCTACTCTAATGAATGAGGAAGGAAAGAGTAACCTTGTTTGCCGCAATTGACAATCCAAGAGCACGCCAGCAATATGGGATCTTTCAAACTACGGCAAATCGACAAGGTGAAAAGTTTGAATTACTTATAGATTGTGGTAGCACCCATTCTTTTCCATCTCCAAAATGTTTAAGGAAGCTTAAGCTGAATCAGTACTAGTCAAAATAATGGTAATGGAATTAGCAAACAAGAAAAAATTCCTTTCTCAACATTTAACTGGAAAAGTAGAATCTGAATTAGGAGGAGTTTCTACCTCACCTTACTTCCGCACCGTACCTGTTGGAATCTATGTTGGTATCTTGGGAATAGATTGGCTAATCAAAAATCAAGCGCACATTCACTGCACCGAAGGTAGCCTATCCTTTAGGAATGAACTAGGGGAGGAGATTTTAGTTCAAGGACGTAATAGGAAGCCAAAAGCCCATCTAGTTAAGGCTAGTAGACTTATTAAAGGTCTATGTAAGGGACAACCAATCTTCATAGTCAAACTAAAAGTAGCCAAAGACTCAGGGGCCAACCAACTTCCGGAGTGGCTTAAGAAATTTTCAGATGTGTTTCCAGAGGACCTCTGAAATTTACCTCTCCCAAGGGACATAGACCATGAGATAGAAATGTTTCCATGTAGTGAACCTATTTCCCAAAGACCTTACAAAATGTCTCTACCCAAAGCCATAGAGCTCAAAGAACAACTTTGACATCTAATCAAGCAAGGTTTCATCCGTCCAAGTATATCTCCATGGGGAGCACCTGTTTTATTTTAGAAAAATAAGGATGGATCCTTACACCTCTGCATATATTATCGAGGCCTTAAACAGGTATCCATAAAGAACAAGTATCTTATTCCATGCATAGACGAACTTCTAGACAGATTGACGAGGCCGAAATGTTCACAAAAATTGATCTCAGGTCACAGTATCACCAAATACGGATCAAAGAAGCAGACATATACAAGACTGCATTCAACACTCGCTATGGACACTATGAGTTCATAGTCATGCCCTTTGGTCTTACAAATGCACTAAAAGCTTTTAATCGGCTCATGCAAGATATATTTAGAGAATACCTGGATGATTTTTTTCTGGTATTATTCTATGATATATTGGTCTATTCTAAAGCTGCTAAGGAGCATGAGGAACATGTATGCAAGGTCTTGAGTATTCTTCGACAGCATCAGTTTATGCCAAGATGAGCAAATGTGTCTTGTGTACTCTTGAAGTTAGCTATCTTAGATTTATCATATCTTCTAAAGGGATCTCAGTGGACCCTGCAAAGGTTAAGGACATTATAGAATGTTCACAACCCAAAACCATCAAATAAATCAGAGGGTTTTTAGGTATTACAGGATGGTATAGAATATTTGTCAAAGATTATGCACTCATTGTTGCACCCTTGACTCAGCTACTCAATAAATCCTATAAGCTCACATGGGAGAAAGAACAAGAAGATTGTTTCCAGCAACTGAAACAATACCTCACCTCTGCTCCTGTACTCAAGTTACCCGATTTTTCTCAAGATTTTGAGGTGGTAAGAGGTGCAAGTGGACTCGCTGTAGGAGGATTCTTAACACAGGAAGGCCAACCAGTTGCCTACACTTCCAAAAGATTAAGTCTTCATGAATTAAACTATCCAACTCATGACTTAGAATTATTAGCTATTATACATGCCCTCAGGTTATGGAGACATTATCTATTGGGACGCCAATTTCAACTAATTAATGATCACCAGAGTCTAAAATGGATTTTTTCCCAACCAACCCTTAACATGAGACAAAGATGTTGGATAGAACTTCTTCAGGAATACAATTTCCAAATAAAATACAGACCTAGAAAGGAAAATGTATTTGTTGATTCCCTTAGAATAAAAGCCTTCCTTGGAGCCATCTCCATGGCCAACAACCTAACATTGGATAAGGTGAGGGAATGTTCGTACAAAGACGGAGAATATCTTCAACTCATTAAAATTTTAAACCAAGAAGATGCAACAAAAAAATAAAAAACCCTAGTAAAGGACCATTCTATGGAGGATGGCCATCTTTACTACAGACATCGACTTTACATTCCTAAGGATACCTCCCTAAAGTAGTTAATTCTTCATGAAGGTCATGATATTCTAGTATCAGGACACCTGGGGTATGCAAAAACTCTTAATACCTTGAGGAAAAGCTACTTTTGGACATGAATGAAGAGGGATGTACTTTGATACATCATACAATGTGTCTCTTGTCAGAGAATCAAGGTTGAACAAGTAATGATGCCATGAAAGCTGCAATCCTTAGACATACCTCAAATGAAGTGGAAATTCATTAGCATGGATTTTGTCACAGGCCTCCCTACAGTTCAAGGAGGGTATGATCCCTAATGATAGATTTGGATATGCTTACTAAAGCCTCCCATCATCTAATACTAGTAAAAACCACTTATACAACCTCATATATAAGCAAGATCTTTGTTAAGAAAATCTTTAGGCTATACGGGCTTCCAAAGAGAATTATCAATGACAAGGATGCAAAGTTCACTTCCAAATTTTGGAAGGCTCTATTTGAATCTTTAGGAACACTACTATGCTTCAGCTCGGCATATTATCCTCAAAAACAGAATGGGTAAACCAAGTAATTGAAGATATCCTTCAAGCTTATTGCAGTAGAGAACCCCGTAAGTGGATTCAATATCTTCCCTTGGTAGAATTTTCCTATAGCTTCTCTTTTCATAAAAGCATTGGGATGTCACCTTTCAATGCTCTATGTGGGCATGAATGTATATCAACATTGAATTTTTCTGACCCTACTATAAGGGTGGAAGCCTCAAAGAAAGTGATGGAAGAAATTGAAGCCCAGACCAAAGCCATTCGACAAGATATTCAAGCGGCTAAGGATTGTCAAAAGCATTATGCATACCACCGAACGGATCTTCAAACAAGGAGACAAGGTTTTTTTCGAGTACATCCAAAAAAGAGCAATCTATCTCTCAAAAATTTCAAAAAGCTTAGTCCCAGGTATTGCGGTCCTTATGAAATAATCAAGGTCCTCAATGATCAAGCCTACAAATTAAAGCTGCCAGAACACATCAAAGTTCATGATGTACTTCACATCAGCCTACTAAAACCCTACATCCCAAATCCCAACATGCATTGGAGGATGAACAGATTATAATGCATCAGTAAGGAGTGTTGGAGCTTCAGCCAGATTGTATCCTAGAAAGTAGAGAAAGAACTCTTAGAAATAGAGTAATTAGGGAACATTTGGTAAAATGGAAAGATTATCCCACTGAAGATTCGACTTGGAAAGATGAAACCTCTCTTCTCAAAGACTTTCCCAATTTCGGTTGAGATGAGGGCATTTCAAATTCTTAAGTTAGGGTGCTTGTAAGTGTTGGAATTAGGGTTATAGAGAGACACACACAACTTGGAGAAGACGAAGGAAGCTCAAGGCACACAATAGAGAGTGTATTACTTAGTGTGCAATGGAAAGATAGATAGCCCTAGAGTGATGGGCGTATATACAATGCACGGGGGAAAAAAACCTCCTAAAGAGGGAAAAAATGCCCCGGCGGTCCTAGTGTGTTCACACACATCACTACCACATGTATATGGTAACAAATCCCCCCTGGAGTGATGCGGTGAATGAGAGCTGGCACATGAGTAAAGGGAAGTGCCATGCCCTGAGGACAGGATCAGTCCACAAAGGGGAGTAAGCCCAAAGCTTTGCGGAAAGCTTCAAGCTTCTCATAAGACAATGCCTTTGTGAAAATATCTACAAGGTTGTCTTGTGTTGGCACAAAAGACAAGATGATCTCTCCTGCTGAGAGCCTCTCCCTGACTAGTGGTAATACATCTCAATGTGCTTTGTGCGAGCATGAAAAACTAGGTTCCTCGCAACTGCCAATGAGCTCTGACTGTCAGTGTAGATAGTGTTGGCAGTGTCCTGTCCAACACCCAAATCATCCATAAGGCGTCTGAGCCATACACACTTAATCGTAGCTGTGAAGACTACCCTGTACTCAGTCTCACAACTCAAAGTGGCCACAGTAGGTTGCTTCTTGCTCAACCATGATATACATGAACTACCAAGCATGAAACAAAAACCACTTGTGGACACTCGTATGTCAAAACAACCAGCCCAATCTGAGTCCGAAAAAGCATGTAAGTCTGGCAGCAATGATCCCCCCTTGGGATAAAACAAGCCAAGATGTAAAGTGCCACTAAGGTAGCGGAAAATCCTCTTGACATCCTGCCAATGCTTAGACCCTAGGCTATGCATAAATCTGCTGACCTGTGAGACTGCAAACTGAATATCCGGCCTCGTGTTGCATACATAAATGAGACAATGCATACATAAATGAGACAACCAACAGCAGTTTGGTAAAGAGTGGCATCAGCAGGATCACCAGCATCATGTAGACTCAATTTTAAACCTGTTTCCATGGGAGTGGAAATAGGTTTGTAATCCTCAAGTCCAAACATACATAGCAATGTCTCTATGTAACTTTTCTAACACAAGGCAATACCACCATCACACTGCTTAAGCTGTATGCCCAAATAATGATGCAATAGCCCCAAATCTTTCATCTTGAAAGTAGCATTCAAATCAGCATTAAATTCAACAATATGTCTCTCATTTGGTCCAGTGATCAGCAAATCATCAACATAAAGAACCACAATGAGAAATACATCATCCTCACGCTTTACATACAATGTGCTTTCTGTTGGACTGTTACGAAAGCCTCATTTAACCAAATGAGTGTCAACTTTCTCATACCAAGCACGAGGAGATTGCTTCAACCCATACAAAGCCTTCTTACATATGCACACTTTGTCCTCTTGTCTTTTTATGACAAAACCGCGAGGCTGCGTTACATAAACTTCCTCAAATATGTCACCATTCAAGAAAGCAGTAACAATGTTTGATTGATGTACATCCCAACCAGAATACGTTTTGTTTTGGATGATACAACCTGTAACCTTTTCTGTCAGCACTATAACCAACAAAAATACATTTGACAGCCTTATCATCCAATTTTTTGCGCTGCACTTGTGGTACCAAAGCATATGCCAAACAGCCAAAAACACGCATGTGCTCAATAGAAGGCTTTCTATCGTGACATGCTTCATATGGAGTAATAGACTGCAAAGCTTTTGTAGGACACCTATTAAGTACATAAGTGGCACACATGATGGCCTCAAGCGAAAAAGAATGCGGCAAAGCTTGACTCTTGACCATACATCGTGCCATTTCTGGCAGTGACCTATTTTTCCTCTCAGCAACACCATTTTGTTGAGGTGTATAAGGCACTGTACATTGGTGTTTTATCCCACGACTAGCCAGAAATGCATTAAATTCATGAGACATATACTCCCCCCCTCGATCGGAATGGAGGGTGCCCATAGTACATTTCGAGACATTTTCAGCCATAGCCAGAAATTTTTTGAAGCACATAAAAACTTTGGACTTCGCTTTAAGCGGCAATATCCATGCATGCCTGGAGTAATCATCAATGAAAGTCACGAAGTAAAGGTAATTGCCCAAGGACGGAGTTTGCATGGGCCTTCAAACATCACTATGCACAAGCTACAACCTGCATGTGGCCCGAACTGAACCATCCTTTGGAAACTTAGAACACTGCATCTTACCCAAATACAGCCTTCACAAACATGTTTGACATGTGCTTCAAGAGGCGGCAAAGAAGCAACTATATCAGATTTCTGTAAACGCAGCAAACTGGCAAAATTCAAATGACCAAAACATGCATGCAAAAGTTTTGCATATGAAATAGCCCTTGAATCTGCAACAGCATTTGCAAAAAAATTTCCACGCTTGTCATACAAAGTAAGCTTATACAACCCACGGCACAAAAGGCCAGATGCAACAATTTCATCACCAAAACTGAGATCATGAATTGTACATCTGTCATCCACAAATTTGACTACGAGTCCAAGTCTAGCAAGTGCGGATACAGACAAGAGATTCTTCTTGATCCCAGGTACATAAAGTGCATCAACAAGTGTGAAACAACTGCCATTCGCAGCAGTAAGCACAATCTTTCCAGCTCCTTGAACAGGATAAGAGGCATTGTTGGCACAAGTGACTGAATTCCCATGAGGGACAGACTCGAGAGAGGTAAACAATTCACAATGTGAGGTAATGTGCTTTGTAGCACCACTGTCAAAACACCACACATGTGAATCTGCAGCAACAACTGACAAGCATGCATCATGGACAGCAGGATTGTAAGTGCACTCTGCGCTAAAATCCCATTCTGCATCAACATCAACTCACAGTCTCCTTTCACAGAAGACTCAACAATGGCTGCATTTGTAGTGGAACCAGCATTTGCAGTGGAACCACCCTCTTTCTTCTTAGCCTCTTTAGCCTTCAACTTAGGACACGACTTGATCAAGTGATCATTAGATTTACAATAATGGCAACGCATCTTCTTTTTGCCCTTATCACCAGAATTTCCAGACGAAGTGCTGCCAGCAACAGAAGCATTAGGAACAGAATTGCTGCCACTCGCAGTAGAACCATAAGAAGTGGTTGCATTACTGTTACCACCCTTTCTTTGAGAAGTAATAAAAGCCTGTTCAACTGCACGCTGTCTAGTCCTGTTTTTTCTAGAAAGTGACTCTTACAACAGCAATGTGCATAATGCATCAAACTTGACAACTTCGGGATTTCCTTGTGTCATCAGTCTCCAAGTACTAGCAAAAGTCTGGTAGGAATCTGGTAAGGCATCAAGAACAGTCTGCACAAGGGAACTGTCTGAAATGACTTCACCTGCAGAGATAAGTTGCTCATTGATATGGTTGACACTAGCCACGAAAGTGTCCATGTCATCTTCCTCATGCATAATCTTTGACTCCAGCTCTTTACGCAGCAAAGCAATTTTAGTCTCATTGCGACTTGCATAAAGACCAACCAAAATATCCCAATCCTATTTTGCACATTTTGCTGAACGGATGTGAGGAACAATCGTGCGCTTCACAGACAACGCAATCAATGGATGAGCCTGCGCATCCTTTACATCCCAATGAGCTTGTTCTGTCGTAGGCAAAACAACTCTAACAACAGCAATCCTTGCAGCAAGACCTGCAACATCCTCAACATCGCCTACATCCTCAGAACTAGGACATACATCAATGCCCTGCACAATGTTCCAGACGCCTTTTGACACGAGAACATGTTGCATCATATAAGCCCACATAGGGTAGTTGTCGCCATCCAACCTTTCCTCACCAGCAAACATCTTGAACACATCTGTGTTGTTGTTGTCAGCCATGGTAAATGTTGCACCTGATGTGAAAACTGCCAGAAAATAGGAGAAACGGAGCGGGAACAACACGTGCTATATAGCACAAACCATAGAAGACTATAAGGCACTTGTTATGCAGAACACGACACAGACAAAAATTTTACACAAAATGATGAAATAGCCTGTGAAGTACTGCCTGTAGTGGAAACGAAGGCCGAAATGAGCCCAAATCAGAAATTTGAGTAGACCAAGCTCTTCAAGCTTACCCGGAATATTTGTCGACCTACGAACGCTCGCCAAAGCTCACTGAAATCGGAGAAAGTGAGCAGGCCTGTACTATAGCAGCTGGCGACTAAGCCCAAGAGGACGCAACCTTTTCTGATACCAATTGTTGGAATTAGGGTTGTAGAGAGACACACACAGGTTGGAGAAGACGAACGAAGCTCAAGGCACACAATAGAGAGTGTATTACTTAGTGTGCAATGGAAAGATAGATAGCCCTAGAATGATGGGCGTATATACAATGCACGGGGGAAAAAACCTCCTAAAGAGGGAAAAAATGCCCCGGCGGTCCTAGTGTGTTCACACACATCACTACCACATGTATATGGTAACAGTAAGGTCTCCACCTTTCTAGCAGCCAACAAGAATGAACTTAAGCTTTGGGATAAAGCATCGGTCAGGAAATCAGGTAAAAACACTATTTCAAAAGCAATAAAAAATGGTATTTTTGGTATCTTAAGCACAACAAACCCCGGGCTAGGAATTTTTAGAATTAAAATCAGACAAAAACTAACCCCGCTAGTTCCACCCAAAGGTTCAATGTAAATTACATTGTTAAGAAAAACTGGATGGTTGTAGTAATCATTTAAGCATAGATTTTTACTAAGGCTCCTATATACTTTTCCCATATATTTATAAAATTAGTAGAGAATAACAAAAAATTAGTAGGGTTGAATTTTTAAGTCAGGTAGGCTATGGGAGGAGGTTGCAGGACCTGCCAAGGATAGGAATAGCAATAGATGGTGCATTTTTTAGCTTGGGGGCTGCTTGAGCTGCAAGCAGCTGCCTATTCCATCCAAGGAAGGTCTAGAAGGCCCAGAAAAAGTATAAATATGGCCCTAGGCCTCTCATTCAGACTTAGACTCAAAGTCCTGGCCATTTATCTCTCACCTAGAGAGAACTCTATTGAAAAATCATAAGAGGGAAAAAACTCTAGCCTATTATCCACGGATAAGAAGTTATGGCCCCTAAAAGGACCCGAGCAAATCCTACATGTGATGATGAGGGCGGAGTTCCATAAATAACTAGAGCGCACGACAACGAAGCTGGGCCTAGTAGTAGGCTGACTGATGAGAGTGTACAGGCCTCAATGCTACAAAAAATGCCAAATCAGTCCCAGGTGGGTCTTCATTATAATTAAGTTTAGTTAACTGAGTTTTGTTTAATTACTAACATTGCATATGTAAAGAGGGAGTAAGGAATTAAGGAAAAGTAAAATTGGCCAAAACAGAAGATTTCTTCCAAGAAACCCACGAGCAGTTGTGTTTAAACTAGGACAGAAATGTTTGGGATAAGGTTGGTTGACATATGAAAGAATGATTGGTCACCCTTAAGATAGCTTGTCTCAAGACACCTTTGATTCCTTGGAATATTTTCACTTCAGGTGATGAGTAAGGATGGTTGGTGAGCGACCACTGATGAGTCATTTTTCCCCATGTACGTGGAGTCTGTACCTCGTGCATGTGTATGTTTGTGGATACTACTTAGGATACCATTTTTATCCTAGGGGAACCGCCTGGTTGTATGGGTAACTGGTATTGGCATATAGACGCTCAAACTTTTGGGTGATGGGTTTCCACCCTGTTTATAAATAAGGAAAGGCGTTGTTTGTTCACCCATGTATAGGTGTTCTTGAGACAAGTGGAGTACGTGTTAGGATTTTTCAAGATTTATTATAAGTGACCGTACCTTGTCTTAAGTCTAGAATCCATTATTTCAAGTGTTAAAACACATGCGGTAGTAATTAGGAAACAAAAGGATCATTTGTGAGTGGGGATTGACTGAGGTTGTCAATCATGGACGGGTGGACCTGATTAGTTAGGTAGCTATCCATTCTCGTGTACTAAAAGCATTTAGTAAACTTATTCAATTGGAAGCAGAGTTCACCAACGGCTGTTCCCTCACATCTGTTAGGGGAAAAAAGAGTTGGTAGAGAATACCTTAGCCCAAATTTTTGAAGTCATAGGCCTGAAACAGTCTTAGATTTTTAAATATTGTCCCGTTTCCACTATGAGACAGGACTAGGTCTTTCTTCTAGGGCTATAGACCCAAGCCATAGTCACTGGTAAAGGTCTATTCCATGGATTTTCTTGTTTAGAGACTCTCACTTTCAATAAGCCTAGAGACCTGTCAAGGACCCCATCCTGATCTTGGTATTGGCAGGTTGGGGACCTCACATACGTGCTCACTACTCCTTGTACGGATAAGCATTTCTAATGAAATTTCATTTGTTCTCATACTCTTGGCATCATGTACATGTTCAATGTGCTATGTTTGTGTGTGTGTATGTGTCTGTGTGTGCGTGCGTGTGTGCGTGTGTGCATGTGTGTGTGTGTGTGTGTGCGCGCGCGCGTGCAATGAGCGGATTTAGCTCTAGGTCACCTAGTGTTTTTAATTGCTTGTTTTGAGTTGTTGGTGGTGTTTTAAGTGAATCTAAGCATGGAAAAAGGAAGATAGGCCTTAGGAGGATCCAAACGATCCCTCATTTGTCATTTTGGTGAAGGTGAGAGTTGACACCAATTGCAATTGCTCACATACCCGACTATGATATTTGTAGGTTTTGATGTTGGAAACCTATTGTCTATAGCCTAGAAACCCCCAATATCAAGTTTCATGTCATTTGGAGTTCCTTTGACACCTATATGACCATGTGAGTGTTAGTTAGACCTAACAAGAGACTTAGTAAATTTCCATTTAGTTGCTTCCTTGCTTGAGAGTGACACCTCTCTCCTGAATGCAGTGCTGTTGGGACATTGCATTCAACGTTTCCATGCACTCATTGAGTTGGTTACATCCTCAGATTGACATATTTATGTTGGTTTGAGTTCTCTCTAGGCCACATTGTCCAATTGTGGCAACAATTTGTAAGCTCCAAAGAAATTGAAATAGATGCCATCCCTATTGCTCAAACACTTGTCGTGGAAGCCGTGTGTGCCACTGAGGATTCAATTTCTCGATCCATTCTTCTTAGCCAAATCCACCTCTTAGTTCACGTGGTTGATGAGATCGCTATATATAGAGTATTACATGCATGATGGATGCTCCTTTTGGAGAGGCTTTTAAACACTCTCAAAGATTTTGTGCAGCTACAGTCCCAGCTAGAGGCATGCATGACTGAAGGATGGATTGTGCAAGAGACATTTGTTTATATTTCAGAGTATTTGGCACAAGTTGATCCCTCAATGCCTTGCATGTGGTCAGATGAGGAGGATGCACGGATAACTTCACACTTTCCAAGTGGAAAGGGAAAATTATTTAAAATATGGATATGGATCTATCCCGAGTGGTCAATAAGTTTTGCATCCTCAGTGCAAAGGTTATGACCAAGTGGGTGGACTTGTGGAAAATGGTAAAGGCAAGGAATTTGCATGATAGGGAAGCATGGAAGCAAGCACATGGAAGTAGGAGGGCGCCCCCAATGCCTCAACACCTTGCATGTTTCCCAGATCTCACTAGTGTCAAGACTAATTCATGAGATTATGACCGACGCAAAATCACGTGGAGAAGACATTACCAACAAAGAATGGGAGTATGCCCAAGGATGCATACAAAAGGTAGACTACTCATATACTTAAACCATATTGTGTAGTTTTTTCTTGATTTTGTCTTTGTAATTGAATTTTTTTTAATATCTTATAGTGTCTTTCCTTCAACTCTATGTGGTCAAAGGGTCGACACTTTTGTACACATCACATTGGACTGTGGCATCATGGGCAATTTTGGCACAAATGGTGATGAAGCAAGGTACCGTGGTGGACTATTGAAAGTCAATTTTAGAACCTTTCATACCTTCATCTTTGAGTGCAAGTGGTTTGCAAATGTGTCTAGACGGCATGAGAATGGCCTCTACATGGTGCACTTTAGTGTGCATCACAGGAGGAGGTATGACAGTTTAGTTTTGCCACGCAATTGGTAAGTGATTATCTTCTTAATACTTATTTTCTTGTAACATTAATTATACCAATGTTACTCACTTTGAACTTCTCTTCTATAGGTGATCTATATCCCAACAATCCACTAACCAAAACTTTGGTTTGTAGTTCGTGTAACACCTCAAGGGAGAATCATCTTTGCCACTAATGAAGTGGAGACCATCTTCAACCCTCTCCCACCTACTACTTTGGATGAGGGGGAGACAGAGGAGAGAGAGAGATTGATGATTTAATTCCCATGGCCACCAGTCTTTGCAAGTACTATTGTCATGAGGATGATGATGATGAGATGGAGGATGACAAATTCAAAAATGATGAAGCCAACACATCTACAAACGACAATTCTATTTCTCTCTTTATTGATCTAGGAGCTATGGGCTTAGAATTGGATGATGCTTCTTGTAGAGATCTTTTGAAAGATGATTCATAAACATTTTGTATACAATTAACTTATGAAATTTTTTTGTCATGTCGTCCACTCCTCTCTCTCTCTCTCTCTCTCTCTCTCTCTCTCTCTCTCTCTCTCTCTCTCTCTCTCCCCCCCATGATACAATGGGATCCAGCAACAATCACCACTCTCGCTCACGAGCATCACACCAACCATGCAGTTCTTACCTTCAAGACCAAAGCGGATCGAGTCAATCTCCTTGAGCAATCTAAGCTTCTCAAGGACACAAAAATTTGGTTTATCGAAGATCTCACACCCACCCAGCTCAAACAAAAGAAGGCCGAACTCCAAAAGATGCAAGAAGCGTGCAGCGGGGAAATGGGCAGTTTATCAAGGAGGCAATCCATCATCCAAGAGTCTCAAACTCCCAAACCGCCCCCCCCTCCTCACCTACCTCATCTTAGATTTTTGTTCATGCCACCTTATCCTTTTTCCCCCATTGATGGACCCTCAGTCCTTAACTGATATGTATCAGATGGAATCCTTTGTAGTATTTTGTTTTGGTCCTATAGGTCAGATATGACCTCCGTGGACGATAATTATCTCTCTCTCTCTCTCTCTCTCTCTCTCTCTCTCTCTCTCTCTCTCTCTCTCTCTCTCTCTCTCTCTCTCTCTCTCTATTGTGAAGCATGTTAAATTATGTTAATCAAATGCTTTGTACTTTTCTAATAAAAATAGATAAACGTACAAAAAATTTTCATTTTTTGTCTCCAAATCATTGTGGGATAATGCTATAAATGGTTATAACCTCTTTCTTGCCCTTGCATCCACCTTCACACATTGCATTCTGTTATTATTATGAAGCGCTATGTGTGCAAGTGGAGCTAGCATTTTGTGTTGTGCATAGTGTGAGAGTTCTTTGAAGAAGAGATCCTTTATTATGAGCTCCTTTCTCAACACCTTTTCATGGCAAGAGAGCTCTTTGGCACCACTACGTAAAGCCTTTTAGAATATACGACAAATACGTGGATACAGTCACTCAGGGTGAAATGTGTGCAAGGGAAGTGTGTAGTGGTAGAAGCGGTAATAAAGATGGTAATATCCACGGTAAAATTTTAACACCAAAAATTCAGTGTCCCATCCCCCTCTCTCTTCTTTGGACATCCCATTTGCAAGAGAATGAGAAAGCTTCTTGCAAAAGTGGAGGCCGCTTACATATTGTTGCAAGATGGAGCTTGAAGAAACTAACATAGGTGCTACCATCTGGTAAAATGTGGGCACACTTCACTCTATCATGATGAAAATTGAAAAATGTGGGCTCCAAAGGGGCATTGAGAAAACAACAACAAAATTACCTTCAAGGCAAGGATGCTTTGTTGAACAAAGGTGGTTGAAGCCTTAGAAAAGGTCTTGGATGAGGTTGTTTCGGTAGTTCAATATTTTCCTTCAAATTGCTCATGCATATAGCCAATCCACTTCCTATAATGAATTTGAAATTAAAAAACAAGAATATTAATGTCGATGAAACAATAGACGTGAGCTTTATATTGTATATCATATGGTAATATTAGATGGAAAAATCCATCTACCAATATACGCATTGCCATAAAGAAATTCAAATTTCTGTAACACAGGATTTTGACTAATGTCTACTCAATCTTAGCATATATATAGAATTGATGTCCACCACTTGTCCAGCCTAAGCATGGGACATTAATATAAGGTCCATGGCCCTATTCTCAATTATATAATGGGGATTTAAACTCAAGATTCACAAATAATTCAGTCTAGGATTCATTAAATAATGATGACAAAAACATCACCCATTATCTGTTCTAGAGCCCATGTGGGTAAATCAACTATGGATTTCAAGGTTTACCACTTTTTTGCAAACTTATGATTGTTTGTTGCATGGGGAATTTGGTTTGAAGGACCATTGCTTGTCCATGGTTGTATCATGGAGAGAATCAAGGTGCACCAATTATCCAAGCTAGGCTTATTTTTATCATGAAGAGAATCAATGAGCATCACTTGTCCAAGCTAGGCATAACCTTTTGATACAATGCCACCACATGTGAAACCCAAGTGGTCTCCTCTCAGCTAGAAAGTGGCCAAAATGCCACTCCAATTAGTCTTCATCAATTTGTTGATTGAACTCTAATTTTTTATTGTCATAAGGGCTATGAGCCACATAGGCTAAGAGCCATTTCCAAGCCTAGGGTATGACCCTACTGTTAGTATTCCTTGGGTGATTGTTCTCAAGATCAAACAAATCTACCCAGTGGAGTACACATCAACGTTAATGGACAAGCAAGAGTCCTGTCATTATGCATGTTTTGGGTGTCATTTTTGCACTATATGTTTTTAGTGCAATGCTTGAGTTGAGTTTTTGATAATCTTAAACTCACATCAGTTGATCTCTACCACGGAGTATAGACGCAACAATTAGTTGAGACAGCATGGTTGTCCATAAGAGCTAGGCATTTCACTTGTGTGGATCACCTTCTCCCTCTATAGCAGTACGGAGTGTCTATGGAAACATTGTTTTGGGGTAAGACCAAGCGAGGGATTGCTACATCACCCCATAGGCATTGCGGATCACAATTTGATCTACCCCAATTATACTAGGTAGATTCTAACAAAGGGTTTGACTACATAGATTCTAACCAAAGGGTCTGGATTGCAAAGGCAACACCCAGGGTTCCCAGTGCAATGCTTCTTGTTTTTCACAGTGCGAGACGTGCTTCTCTGCATTTGAATACGGGTAAGTGAACATTACGATCAATCCCCAAGTATGCATCTATTGATTTGGTGTTATTCCATTTTTTAGTATGCTTTGATTGGTTTTTTCAAGTCCTATTGATACGATTGAACGTTTTAGAGACATGCCAAGGGCATGTCGGACCAAAGTATTTTGGGCCGTAGTGTCCAAGATACATTTTTACATTATGTTGTTACTAACCCACCTGTAGGGTTCGATTTGGCACATGTTGTCACATGGGATACAACATGGTCTAGGAACTCAAGGAGTTTGGTTTAGCCAGTGTTGAGAAATGATAATGAGGGTCCCTCTCACTCACGTCGCAAAGTGTTTGCAGTTACCTCCACACATAAGTACATATCGTACTTGATGGATGTCACTTTTTTCTGACATCCTTATTGAGACATATTCCGTATGTGGAGAATATGAGTCTTTGGGACTGACACTGGTGCCTAATTCATAATGATCTTTTGGAACAAAGTCCCTAGGTGCTCGTCACATCCGTTCATTAGACCATTTGGAGCACACAGTATCAGGAACAATTTCAGTGGGCAAAAATTGTCAGGTACTAAGTACAGACTAGTTACGCTTACAAGTGCTGTGAAACCACCTTAATGGAGGGTCGTTTCGACATATAGCTAAGTATGTTACATTCATGAGAATGTCTCATGGTTGGTACCTAGGTGTGGCTGAGCTTTCACATTCTGTTATGGTCCAACTTTTGTTGCAAGGCTTTCACGTACGTATCGTGGAAAGTCTCGTCTCATGAAATTGCGGTTCGGATTTGTTTCTTTTAAATGCATGCACACTAGGTGTTATGGGCCCTAGTGTTTAACACATATTTATTCAAAGCGGCGTGCAAATTCATGGACGTTATTGTTTCTGCAAGTTTTTGCATTTCAAGTGCTACCTCTAAAACAGATTTAGTATGAGTTGACACCCGGCTATATACGATAATAGTTTAGTAGGGGTGTTTGTGATTGGATGATCTAAACTCTTTGAGTTTACTTCACTACAATTCATATCCAGTATATGGCTGGAACCTCACTTGGTGAGTCATAGTCTAATGGCAGTCATGGATGACTATCTGTAAGTGGTTGGGGGAAAGCACCTCACTCTTACTGCTGCTATTCATCCCACGTTGAATGGGCAGCTTACAAGTATTCTTTCTAGGGCTAAAGGATCTACTAAGTGCACACGTTAGCACAAATCATTCTGAATGGGCAATTCTCTCCCTATTCTAGAATTTTCTTAGGTTAGGTTTTCAACTTTGAACACCTGTGGTGATGGGGTTGAATACCGTTTTAATAGTTTCATAAGTCAAGGACTGCTCAATGGGCTCAATGATACTTGCGGCCAACATCTTATCAATTTCCTTCTTGACTTCTACTGTATAATTAGGGTTGAGCTTGTATGTCTGGACTTGCATGGGCTTGGCATTTTCATTGAGTGAACTCCCAAAGCTCGGTCAAGTCTTGTGAGGTCCTGCTATGACCAGGCAAAACCATCCTTCCAGCTAGTAATGAAGGAAACCATCAAATCTAGTAACGGGGGATGATCCCAAAGCCATGCAGCCAGCAAAACTAGGTTAGGTTCTTCTTCAGTCTTTGCTTCCACATCATGAGCAGGATTTTGATCATCAATGGGAAACTCTTGTGCTTTCTCTTGTAACCATCCTTGATGAATTTCCTCCACAGGAAAGTCATATTTACCTTTCTTGGAGTTGGTATGTTGACTCTCGGGTGGGGTGGGATAAGACCTAGCCTTGCCCTTAGATTTAGAAGAACCATCTGTGTCAATTTCATGCTCTGAATCCTTTTCATGTTGCACTTGTAGGGGAGACTTCTCCCTGACATGTGATGACTGATGGGATCTCCTAGACCAAGAGACTCTACTTCTTGAGGCCTATGTCTCCTTCAATTCTTGTGAGGACTACAAAATAGTGAGGGTCAGTTGCCGCTTCTAACCATTCCAGCAATGCACTATCTTCACTAGGTACTTTGGGCAAGACCACTTCCTCCTTGAAGGTTAAGGGTGAGAAGTGAGTGTTGAGATGTCGAGCTCTACATCTTGAGCTGGCATTCACTACGTGTCTTGGCCGCCTACGGCATTTACTCACTGGCGCATTAGGTGATCGACACGGAGGATCTCTGCCAGTGATTCTACAGGTGGACTACACTTATAGTGCCAGCCTAGTACGCTTCTAGCGAGTTCACACTTAGTGACCGCATGTACATATGTGCTACTTTTCAGCTTTAGCACTCAGTCATTTTGTACTCTCTTTTCTAAGAAGAAGAAGAAGCTTTCCATCTCTGTGTGCTTTGTACAAAGCTTGTCTTTTGTATCTCTCTTGCATCCTCATTCTTTACATGGTATCAGAGCCTGGTGCAGGCAAGAGAGGCTAAGAGAGCAAGAGCATCACAATCTCTTTGTTCGCAATCCACGTACCAGATGCTGAAGGCGCCCCGCACAGCGTAAAAAATTTTTGGGGTTTTTCGTACAAGTTTCTGAACAGGTCTCCAAAGTGCAGTACACAGAGATTTACTGTACAAGTACAGTGCTTGTATGTACGCTTGATTGTGGACACTCTTTGAGTGTAGAAAGCGTTACAGGTACCACGATAGCAGGTTCAGCAAATTTGCAGGTTTTTGCAGATTGCAGCTATTTTGTCTTAGTGCTTCAAGATGTCTGACGGTTTCAGTCAGATTGTCACTGAGAAGCTTGAGAAAAATAACTACCCTGCATGGAAGTTCAAAATAACAAATTTCCTAAAAGTAAAAGGTTATTGGGACTATGTAGAAGGAGACAATGAAAAGGAACCAGAGATTCCCGAGGCAAATGCTACAGCAGAACAAAGAAAATCTTTGAGGGACTGGCAACAAGGCCAGATCAAAGTGATGTATTGGATTTCTATGAGCATCACAGATGGCATGATGGGCTATCTACAAGATGCTGAAACCCCCGCCATTGCATGGAAAAACTTAGGCAGAGTGTTCGAGGTGAACACCAAGGCTAGGAAGCTTCAACTAAAGTCGGAGCTAAATTAGGTTAAGAGGAACAACTTCTCCATCAATGATTATGCCTTGAAGATCAAGAGTATCATTGAGGCTCTTGGATCTATTAAAGTCTCAGTGGAAGACGATGACATTGTCCGTGCATGCTTGGATGGTTTAGGAAATGAGTATGTACATTTCAGGTCTTCCATGAATACAAGAGACGACATCCCCGTGTTCCAAGATTTGATTTCTATGCTTATTCTTGAGGAGAAGAACCTTGGTCTTGACACATCTTCTTCTTGTGGCAAAAATAAGTCTGAACAGGCCTTCTATTCTAACTCCAACAGAGGTAGAGGTCGTGGTCGAGGCCCGAGTGGTTGCAGGGGCCAATTTCGAGAAGGTCAATCAAATCAAAACAATACAGGTGGCAGGGGAAACCAGTCTCAAGGCAGGGGGAGTCAAAGAGGTCATGGTGTAGGATCAAGCAAGCAGCAACATACTGCAGATAGCAGAGAATGTTGGACTTGTGGTGAAAAAGGTCACATGTCATGTGACTGTCCAAAGGGAAAAGCAAGTGGAAAGAGAGAACAGGGCAACTATGCATCTACTAGCAGAGATGCAGATGACAGCAGAAGCGAGCTCATGTTTGTTATGCAGCATGTAATGAATACAATGACTGCAGAGAATTCCACCCAAGATGATGTTTGGTATGTGGATTCAGGTGCCTCTAATCACATGACGTCTCGTGGAGAGTGGTTTAGAGATATGCACAAACCAGATGTGTCAGGCTATGTGCAGACAGGAGATGACACAGCTCACCCCATTACTCATGTAGGGGACATACCTCTAAATACAAAGAGTGGGAAATCAAAGTACTCAGCAGATGTACTTCATGTCCCAAACATTACAAAGAATCTTGTTTCTGTTGGACAAATAGTTGAGCAGGGTTTGTAGGTTCGCTTCAATCCGAATGGCTGTTATGTAGAAGATTTCCAAAATGGGTGTAAGCTGATCACAGAGGGCAAATGTGTGGGCATAATTTTTACGCTGAATGTAGACATGCCTGAGGTAAAAGCTGCATTATTTGCACAGGGCACAGGGCACAGGGCACAGGTGTTGTGGCTGATGTTGACATTTTGCACAAACGCATTGGCCATGTCAATGAGCAGAGATTGTGCAGCATGCAATCAAAACAGATTGTAAAAGGTTTGTCCAAATTCAAGGTGGATGGTATGCATAAAGTGTGTGCAGCATGCCAGTTTGGAAAACAGCAAAGGGCTCATTTCCACATGAGCGCAATGTATGTAAAAAGCCACTTGAGGTGGTGCACACAGATGTTTGGGGTCCAACCAATACTGCAAGTATACATGGTTGCAGGTATTATGTCTCTTTCATTGATGACCATACAAGGAAAGTATGGGTCTACTTCATGCGTAACAAAAGTGAAGTGTTTGGTCACTTTCAGGACTTCAAAGTCATGATTGAGAAGGAGACAGATATGCAAATCAAGACATTGAGGTCAGATGGAGGGGGAGAGTACTTCTCTAACTATTTTTCAGATTTTCTGTGAATGCACGCAGACAATTTACATGCAGATATACTCCACAGCAGAATGGGGTCGCAGAAAGGAAAAACAGGCACATTGCAAAGGCTGCACGTGCATTGATGAATGAGAAGAGAATGCCTCATCATTTCTGGGCTAAAGCTGTAAATACAGCTGTGTACATTATGAAGAGGACACCTACAGCTGCGGTGCATGATGTAACACCTGAGGAAAAGTTTACAGGTACAAAGCCTGATTTGGCACACTTGAAAGTGTTTGGCTTCATAGCTTACGTGCATGTACCAGATGAGTTGCTTAGGAAATTGGATCCTAAAGCAGAGAAATGTATTCTTCCCTTGTGGGATATTCCCTTGAACAAAAGGGGTACAGGTGCTACAATCCTACTACACGAGAATTACGAGTGAGCAAAGATGTAGTATTTGATGAGATGAGCAGTTGGTACAGTAATGCACATGGCACTATTGGGGCTGATGTAAAATATGATGTGGTTGTACAAAATGTGAGGCCACAGTCACAGGTTTTGAGTGGACCACAAGAGTCCTCTTCTTGTGGCTCTGTTGAGAAGCCATGGAATGGTAGACTACGTACGCAGGTTACTCCACTAGCAGGTACAGGGAATGTATCACGAAAAGGAAAGGAAAAGGTTGATGAACCTCCCTTTATGGCTGATGCATCATCAGGTTTTTCACATATAGACATGGATTCAGATGGTTCTGAACAAAGTCTTGATGAGGAATTTGGAATTCCGGCTGTCAAGACACATGGTGTAAGGAAAGTACAAGAAGATGCTAGAGGGCAAAGGAGTGACCCAGGACCGCACAGATCTAACAGAGAGAAATCCAGTTCAGAAATTGACTTATGATGGGTATCTAGCGCATCACCAAGCCTACATGGCTAAGGTGATACAGGATGTGGAGCCCACATGTTTTGAGGATGCAGTTGGAAATGTGCATTGGGATGATGCAATGAATGAAGAGATGGTTGCATTGGAAGCAAACGACACATGGGAGTTGGTGCCATTGCCAAGTGGCAAGAAAGCTATTGCTTGTAAATGGGTATATAAAACCAAGCATAAGGCTGATGGTAACATTGAGCGTCACAAGGCAAGGCTGGTCGCAAAGGGTTATGCACAGACGTATGGCATAGACTATGAGGAGACCTCTGCTCCAGTGGCAAAGATGACAAATGTGAGAGCTGTCATAGCAGTGGCTGCATCTAGAGGATGGATTATGCATCAAATGGATGTAAAGAATGCCTTCTTGAATGGTGAGTTTCAAGAGGAAGTGTATATGGATCAGCCACCTGGTTATGTCAATCCAGGTTACCCAGATTATGTATGCAGGCTTCTCAAAGCTTTGTATGGTTTGAAGCAAGGCTCTAGAGCATGGTATGACAGGATTGCCACGTATCTTGTCAGTATTTGTTTTAGGAGAGCTCATGCTGATCATTCACTCTATGTACGTGAGAGTGATATGGGGATTGTGGTCATTACCATATATGTAGATGACCTTATTATTGTGGGTGACAATGCTATGGAGATTGGCCATGCGAAGGGTCTTCTCGAACAGGAGTTTGAAATAAAATATTTGGGCAAGTTGTGCTACTTTCTTGGCATTGAGGTGATCGAGACTCCAGAGGATGTATGGCTGTCACACAGAGACAGTATGCTTTGGACATGTTGTCAAGGTATGGTATGGCTAATTGTAAGCCAATTTCTATTCCCTTGGATGTGAAGCAAAGCTGAGTGCAGAGAAGGGTGATGTTGTTGAGAATGTCAAGATGTACAGGAAGATTGTGGGTAGTCTAATCTACTTAACTATCACGAGACCAGACTTGAGCTACACAGTAGGCTTGGAGAGTCAGTTCATGCAGCTTCCGAGGAAGCCACATTTGGATAGAGTATGACGCACACTTCGGTACGTGCAAGGGACTCTTGACTACGCATTGTTCTATGCAACAGATGCGCCATTAGCATTGTATGGGTATACAGATGCAGATTGGGCAAGTAGCATTGTTGATAGGAGATCTACGAGTGGCTTCATGTTCTCTTTTGGGAGTGCTGCTGTTACTTGGACCAGCAAAAAGCAGCCTATGGTTGCTTTATCGAGCACAGAGGCCGAGTACAGAGGTGCAACAGTTGCGGCGTGCGAGGTAGCTTCGCTACACACATTACTTGAGGACTTGGGAGTGCAGGTGGACCAATAGATTGTCATCCATTGTGACAACCTCAACAGCATGCAGTTGGCTAGGAACCCAGTGTTCCATGCCAGGACCAAGCACATAAAAAACATAAGTTCTGGCCCCTTAAAATTGCATCTAGCATACATCTAGCATTAAACTTGTCCTACTAACAAGCCTTGATTACTAATCAATTATCAGGTGTGCTTAATATATACATAATTTGCATCCTTTAAGCTTGTTTCTCACTATGGAAGCGGAGAAGCACGAAATCCACCCCCTCTGAACGTGCACATCCTCCAGCATGTGCCAACCGTTATCCAAAGTTGTAAGCATACACATAGCTTCACCCAATCATTGCCTCACTATAAGCATGTTTTGAAAAATTTCCCGATCTGTAGCTTCAGCGTAGCTTAATGAGAGCATGCTCATCTAGGATAAAAGAGAATGTAATAAGCAAAACATAACCCATTGAGTCCCCAATATCATGGCACATAGAAATGCCCTACCCCAAGTCATAGTCAACATAATACCCTCCTGGATCAAATGGAATAAGAAGGAATTTCCCAAACACTGGAGCAATATAATATTGATATGAGTATACATTGACTATATCAATCAACATCAAACACTTCTCATGCAGGTATGTTTTTCGTGGATCCAGCAACAAGCAACCGGAATGTGTATCCAAAAGTATCCATCCATATTGAACCTGCTTTTCCAGATCCCTAGAATCTCTTGTATCAAACACCATTGAGATTACATAGCACTGATGAGCCCCACAATACACTAGAGCTTCACATAAAGCATAGTGCAGCATCCACATCCCATTTGGAAACTTTAGCTCATTAACTGCAAGCATTAAAGTGCACTGACTCGCTTTTACTTGCGTCTAAAACATCACTGACATGAGAATCATTAATGAATCTTCACAGGACTTCTTTGACGTGCTTCACTTGAATTAGAGTAGGTAACACGCATGCATAGATGCAAAACAAAGTTCCCTAAATTTTAGACAAATTAAGTGTATATAATCGATGCCACTAGAGATGCCTATGGCACCCTAGAATGTGGCCACACTATTGGCTTGCCTCAATCTAACTCCTAAGTGTCTGCGCCGCCAGCTTGAAAGGCCCAATAGAGTGGTCTCATTGGGAGTGTCAAAAAATAAGAGCATCTATAGATGGAAATGGTGCACACAGTGCTCTCTAGTGGTGGGGTGCTCTAGATGTAATATGCATGTGGACTCACAAGCTAGCTCAAAACCAACACACAATGCAAAAACATGAAAATAGAACTGAAAAATGAACAAGAGCTAAAAAAATAGAGCAGACAAGCACAAGCCCTCCAAGGCAACACCTTTACATAACCACATGACCATACAACAACTAGTCTGGTTGTAGCCAACCTTGCCCAATCCACGAATACACAACAAGGTACAATGGGGATGTATAGGCTGAGGTGAAATGGAGAGTGTAGTGGTGCAAAGGTACAAGATGGAACTAAAAATCACAATGTAACTACACAACAGTACTACAAGGCTCACGTGCCAACTCGTAGACAACCCCCGAGACAACCAACTTGAATTTATCTAGAGTGTGATGCATGGTGGACTCTCTCACAAGGCTAGATTCACAAGACTATCAATGCTCTCAGAAACTCTGGCTTGACTCAAGGTTGTCCACATGATGCTGTATATATCCACAAGCCAAGGCCATCGCACGGCCACCACATATCTATTGCTACTAGAAATATCTAGCCAAGGCAACCCCCAAAAACTAAAAATATCTGCTACTGGTAGCCTAGTGAAGCCACTAGTGGGTCTGACCACTAGTCACCTGGCTAGCCATTGGACAGCCGTAGCCTCGGCCCTGGTCCACCATCGCCCCATCCACTAAAGAAGCGCTATCTTGTAGCTCTTGAATGTTTTGAAGGGGGGTGGCCATAGGTTGGCCACACTAAATGTCACCTCTTTAGCCAAGGTGGTTCAAGCCCCACCCTCAACGATTGATGTGTCCACACTCGGTTACTGCTCTGCTAGGTAGGCGGTCCAAGAGTAGAGTCCCCGAGCACCTGGACCAAGTATGGTCCAACTCGAAGATGGTGTCCTCTAAAGCACGTTGGTGTAGCCAGATTTGGTCTACACTGGGAAGTGTGCTATGCAGTGCAAAAGGTGCTAGCAGGCGCATGGCAAAGGGCTAAAGCAAGTACAAAAGCCCTGGGCACACAAGTGGCAGCGGAGATGTATATGTGATGTGGTTTTTTAGGCCAAAAAGGCCCCAAAATGGTCCAGTTGGGATGATAAGCAAAGGTGTTCAAGATGATAAGTTGATGCTCTAAAATGTGGTCTTTGAGATGCTCTAGAAGACCGTCCAGATGGCTCATCAAACGGAGCCACGATGTGCAAGATATGTCAGTTTAAAGCTAGAAGGTTTTGCAGGTCCCCGACAGACAGGGTCGGTGATGACAGGTGGTCGGAGCTAGGGTAAGCAGACAGATGTGTGGAGCTTGAGTTGTGGAGCATGTCGATCTTCTTGGATTGTTGATCGGAGCTCCAGAGAGAAAGATATGGGCAGTTGGATGTTTGCGAGGGGTCCATTATGGGCCAACCGCCTGCATTGGTAAGCGTGTCTATCGAGAGAGTTTGAGCCTCGATTGGGTTTTAGAATTTTGTATGCACTACATGGGGTTAGCTGAAATTTTTGGCTTGCCGATCGGAGTCAACAACATCGAGATGCGTCCACTTCCAGTTGACAAACAATCGCGGCAAGGGGGTGAACTCGATTTTCTTCCCACTTTTGCAACTTGCCGTTGAGGGATGTGAAGGGGTTGGAATGCGACAAAGCTCTCCCGGCTTGAAGTTGGTAGGACGTGGCTTGGCGAGAGGGATGTTCGGCAAACTCGAGCACGTGGAGCACCGACGGCGTGCGAATCAAGTGCTCTAAACCCTTCCTTGGGTATAAATGGGAAAGGCAATAAGGAATGTGATGGAATTTGAAAAGAGGATGGCTAAAGTGAGTTCCACAAGCTAAAAAGGAAAAAAGGGTTTGAAAGGGAGCCCAAAGCAGTAGCATAGGGTGTTAGGGCCCTTTTTTAGAAAGTGGGAAAGGAAAAGAGAGAAGGAGAAAAAGAAGGGTCAGATTTCAACCAGGGGAGAGCCTTTTTCCTTTGGGGGGAACGAAGGGAAGAGAATTGGGAAGGGAGAGAAGGAAAAGGTTTTGCACGCTCGACAAGCAAAGGCGTGTGGGAAGGCAGATTGTTGTGAAGCAGCTCGGGAGGGCGAGTGCCCTGTTGAAAAGGGAGCCAATGAGAGCTACCAAGACACGGAGCTGTTGTCAGAGAAACACCAATGATGGATTTTCTCATCGAAGTGTGGGCCGACGGATTCGAATGGCGAGGGAGGTGTGTGCCCCTCTGTATGAAGCGGCGATGGCCATGGTGTAGCCTAGAGCAGGGTTTATGCAGTTTGTACAGGGTGTTTTCCTTTGAAGGAGAAGCTTTCATTACTAGTTTGAGCATCATCTCTCCCCCCTCCCCCCTTTCTTCTTTGCTCGTCTCCAGGTTGTGTGGTGTTGATATGTGTGAGCATGTACGCCCCCCCCCCCCCCCCGGGCCCCCTGTGTGTGTGAGAGAGAAAGAGAGAGGTTCTTAATTATGGAAGAGCGGGAAGCGGGCAAGATTGGTGTGATCGTTGTCTCGCGATTATGCAGGGCATGTGTGTGTTGGGCAAAGTGCAGGCAAGGCCCTGCTAGTGTGAGTTGCTTTCTTTGAAGGTGTTTTTGAGAGGACAAGTGTGATGTGAATACCCTGAGCTATATAGGGGCAGTTGTCTGTGTGTCGGGTGTGTTCCCCATTCCCCCTCTCCATCTTCTGGTGCCCCCACTAAGGAGCACACTGATTGCTCCTAATGTTGAGTCCGTGATTCAAACTGTGGCAGTGTTGGTCCGATTTTCTATGGTGATGAAAATGAAGATGAATGGCTGGCAGATTTCAAGGTGTTCATGCTCTCATTACAAATGTGGAGTGAAGAAGAGAAGTTGCAGACAGTGCCGTTGGTGCTACGAGGTAACGTAAAGGCCTGGTTCAATGGTCTAGAAGCTACAAGTAGCAGGATTGGTTGGTTTTTGAGAGAAATTTCTCTGCAAGTTTTGCAAGGTGTCATCGGCTGCTGAAGCAGATACGAAGATTAAGAACCTACGACAGGATGTAGGTGATGATTTTGATGCTTTTGTCAATAAGTTTGAAGCTTGTTGGAGTGATCTAGTTGCCGCCACCCAAGTGGTCAATGCGGATGGTTTCAAGCTGGAGAATTTCCTAGCTTGCTTGTGTTCTCGAGTTCAAGATAAGGTGGATGATGAAGAGCCGAGAAGCTATGCTGAGGCTATCAGATTTTCTCGGGTGAAGAGCAAGAAAATGAAAAGAAAGTTGGAGTTCAGTCATTTAAAGCCTACAGATTATGTGCCTATTGCGGTAGCACAATGTTCTATGGACCGATCATGGATGATCCCAAGTATCAAAACTACGAAGCCTGCTAGGGTAAGGCCCACGATCGATTTCTTTCCTTGGGAATTGCATGTTTGTGAGATGTCTACGCCAATTGTGGAGGAGCTTGTCACTGAAGATGAGCCTTTTGTTAAAGAAGATCTATGTGCGGAGCAAATAGCAGATGCCAAGTGTCGAGTGCAGCTTGAAGAAGTGGAGTCTGTTCTTGTGGAGTGCTTGTATGAAAGGGTAACAAATCGTGGCCAAGTGGTAGGTGCCAAGAGCTTGGGGTTGGATGACAAAAGTGGGCACGAGGATATTCCAACTTTTGTGGAGAAAGCGGAGGATGATAACGCTGATATTGAATCGGCCTATGGTGAAGATGATGAGGCTACAAGCTTGAGTTTATGCGGGACGAGCTAGGAGGATAGAGATACGAGTTGGGAGATGGAATCCGAAGAGCCTGTGCTGGTAAAGGTAAAGTTACCTTGTTATATGCACGAATATGTGGTGGTTTCCACTATGAATAAAGAGCAGGGAAGAGTGTCAGAGCTTGGGAATAAAGACATGCAGATGAGGGTGTTGTGCGGCACCATTCTAATGACGATGCTTGGCAAGGTAGCTGTTGAAGGTGCTTTGATTGTGCAACAAGTACATGGGTTTCCTGAGAAGGAGAGAGTTGGTGTGGCTAAGGAAGAAGAACAAGTTGAAGAAGATAGCAGGCAAGTGGTATTTGATGCTCATCAAAGGGAAGAACAACTATAGTTACCTATAGATTGTACAAGAGGTGCTCTGGATATAGCTTCCTTTGGTCTGAAATGCATTAGAAATGAAGTTGATTGGGGGTTTGATGACCCAGTGGAGGAAATGAATAAAAAATCACAGGTACTTGTTGAGAAGGCTTTAGCCAGGTTGCAAGTTAAAGGTAACCATGAATAAGGAGAATCTTGAAGAGCACGTACAAGTGGTTGATCTGCAAATGGTGGTAGTAGACCCCTATGAGCTGGATGGTACGAAAGTGCTTGAGGATGTCAAAATCAAGTGCATGGCAAGTAAAGAGGAGAGCACGGAGCCAAAGATGGAGCTTCCAGTGTTGCAAGTGTTCTCTATATCAGGTGATAAAGATTCCCAGGTTGGGGCCAAACTTTTAAGGGAAGTTTGCATGTGGTGGTTCAAGGGGATGCTGATAAGTGCAGATGTGCAGTGGGTTGTCAAGCAGGTACAGGATTTGCTTGAGGAGGATCTCACATTATATGGTTGGGAGGGAGGGCATGTTATGTTCAGTGTGAGTGATGGTATGTTTGAGGAGAGTGGTAATGCATTTGGTGATGCTTTGTTTGAAGTGGGTAGTTTGCCAATTGATGTTGGGAGCAATGGAAGCATGCCGAGGGAAAATTATGTGGATGATTGGCTACGTGTTGGGATGCAGCACTATAGGAGGCCGTTAGGGGTGGATGTAAGTGATCAGAGTCAGGTGATTGACCCTAGTGTTGTCCATGTTGTAAAGCAAGCGGTTGGACAACCCGCTTGAGCAAGTGCAGCGGGTGAAAGAAGATAGCTTTTGTACATATATTTGTGGTTTTGGAGTGCTTTCCATTCTAGTTTGGTGTTGCAGTTTTTTTAGGTGCAATAAACATGTGTGTGGTTGAACATAAATGTTCAACTATGGGGTGGGCAATGATAGTGCAGCCAGAGTTGGTCCGCATTGGGAAGTGTGCTATGTAGTGCAAAGGGTGCTAGCAGGCGCATGGCAAAGGGCTAAAGCAGGTATGAAGGCCCTGGGCACGCAAGTGGCAGCGGAGATGTATACATGATACAGTTTTTTAGGCCAAAAAGGCCCCATAATGATCCAGTTGGGGTGATAGGCAAATGTGTCCAAGATGCTAAGTTGATGCTCTAGAATGTGGTCTTCCAGATGCTCTAGGATCCTGTCCAGACGACTCATCGAACGGAGCCATGATGTGCGAGATATCTCAGTTTAAAGCTAGAAGGTTTTGCAGGACCCCAACGGATGGGGTCGGTGATGATAGGTGGTCAGAGTTGGGGTAAGCAGAAAGATGTGTGGAGCTTGAGTTGTGGAGCATGCCGATCTTCTCGGATTGTTAATCGGAGATCCAAAGAGAAAGATATGGGCAGTTGGATGTTTGCGAGGGATCCGTTATGGGCCAACTCGCCCGCATTGCTAAGCGTGCCTGTCGGGAGATTTTGGGTCTCGAGTGGGTTCTAGAATTTTGTATGCACTGCATGGGTTAGCTGAAATTTTCGGCTCGCCGATCGGAGTAAGGGGCATCGAGATGCGTCCACTTCAAGTTGACTGACAATCGTGGCAAGGGAGGTGAACTCGATTTTTTTCCCACTTTTGCGACGTCGTTGAGGGGTGTGAAGGGGTTGGAATGCGACAAACCAGGCTTGAAGTTGGTAGGACATGGCTTGGCAAGAGGGGCGTTCGGTGTACTCAGGCACGTGGAGCATCGACGGCGTGCAAATCAAGTGCTCTAAACCCTTCCTTGGTTATAAATGGGAAAGGCAATAAGGAATGGTGATGGAATTTGAAGAGGGGAAGGTTGAAGTGAGTTCCACAAGCTAAAAAGGGCAAAAGGGTTGAAGGGGAGCCCAAAGCACTAGCGTCAGGTGCTAGGGCCCTTTTTTAGAAAGTGGGAAAGAAAAAGAGAGAAGGAGAAAAAGAAGGGTGAGCGTTTTCAACCGGGGGAGAATCTTTTTCCTTTGGGGGGGAGGAAGGGAAGAGAATTGGGAAGGGAGAGAAGCAAAAGGTTTTGCACACTCGACGAGCGAAGGCATGTGGGAAGGCAGATCGTCGTGAAGCAGTTCGGGAGGACGAGTGCCTTGTTGAAGAGGGAGCCAACGAGAGCTGCCAAGACGTGGAGCTGTTGTTAGAGCAACACCAATGGTGGATTTTTCGTCGAGATATGGACAGACGGATTCAAATGGCGAGGGAGATGTGTGCCTCTCTGTATGAAGCGGTGATGGCCATGGTGTAGGTTAGAGTACGGTTTATGGAGTTTGTACAGGGTGTTTTTCTTTGAAGGAGAATCTTTCATTACTGGTTTGGACGTCGTCCCTCCCCCCTTCCTCCTTTTCTTCTTTGCTCGTCTCCAGATTGTGTGGTGCCGGTGTGCATGAGCGTGTGCGCCCCCCTGGGCCCCCTGTGTGTGTGAGAGAGAAAGAGAGAGAGGTGTTAAATTGTGGAAGATCTAGAAGCGGGCAAGATCGGTGTGATCTTTGTCTCACGATTATGCAGGGCATGTGTGTGTTGGGCAAAATGCAAGCAAAGCTCTACTAGTGTGAGTTGCTTTCTTTGAAGGTGTTTTTGAGAAGACAAGGGTGATGTGAATACCCTAAGCTATATAGGGGTAGTTGTCTGTGTGTCGGATGTGTTCCCCATTCCTCCTCTCCAACATCCACCAAGGTGTTCATGCAAGTTGAGCATTGTGTAGCCCTCTATAGTACTTGTGGTGTAACATCTTAAAATGTAACCTTCCTCATCTCAACCGCTTTGAGAGGAGCTTTGTGGATTCTCTTTTCATTGAATATGACAATGCACTTTGTAGACTTTGGCTCTAGATTCTTTTTAGACTCTTTGTGTACATGCTCAAATGTTGCTAAACCAAGGACTTGCAAATGTTCATATGATGCTTTATCCCCACTCTAATATTCTTCTAGATTTCCACCATCAAGTATCTTATTCAATGATTTATTGATCAAATGAACTATAGTCTTCAGCAGCGGTTCAACCTAAAAAACATTTGACAACTTAGTGTCGTTTCTCTCTTGAATTGTGTGAGTCGTTCTCTTAGCAACTCCATTTTGAGTAGGTTTGTTAGAAGCAGTAAGCTCTCTCCTAATGCCATGTGTATTACAAAAACTTTGGAATTTATTGAAGACGTACTATCCACCATTATCAATCATTAACCTCTGAAGCTTCCTATCTAGCTGATTCTGTACAAATGAAATCCATCTATGTGTGATATAAAAAATTGTCATCTTTATGCTTTAAGAGATACGACCAAACTTTGTGGGTTTCATCAAAAGAGACAAAATACATAGCACCATGTAGTGACTTGGTAGCATAGGCCGCACACGTCTCAATAGACAAGACTAATTTCTCAAGCTTCTTTTCATTTATGAGATTAGATGTTGATCTAACATTCTTTGTATACATATAATTCTCACAGCGTTTAAAC